>NW_025957364.1:0-33673 GCF_023159225.1 Perognathus longimembris pacificus | reverse complement strand
TTTTCTCTGTTCCCTCACCACAATCCAGATTCTTTTGGGGAGTTACCAGTACAGTATCCATACCAGGAAGTACTTAATTTATTAAGCTACTGCTTTTCTTAATCTCAGTGGAGATATTTACTGATAAACAGCTACCTACGCAGTATGTTCATGTCGTTCCTAAATGAGGTTTTATCTCTCTCCCGTCACCACAAATCAGATTCTTCTGAGGAGTTCCCAGTACATTATCCTTTCCCCTGTGTAATTACCTTAACAAGCTCCAGCTGTTTTTATTCTCAGAATGATTACTCTCTGATATACAGCTGCGTACCCCCTTCGTAAGTTCAGGTCCTAAATGAGCTTTTTTCTCTGGTCCCTCACCACAATCCAGATTCTTTTGGGGAGTTACCAGTACAGTAACCATACCAGGAAGTACTTAATTTATTAAGCTACTGCTTTTCCTAATCTCAGTGGAGATATTTACTGATAAACAGCTACCTACGCAGCATGTTCATGTCGTTCCTAAATGAGCTTTTATCTCTCTCCCCTCACCACAAATCAGATTTTTCTGAGGAGTTCCCAGTACAATATCCTTTCCCCTGTGTAATTACCTTAACAAGCTCCAGCTGTTTTTATTCTCAGAAGGTTTACTCCCTGATATACAGTTGCCTACCCCCTTCGGAAGTGCAGGTCCTAAATGAGCTTTTTTCTCTGTTTCCTCACCACAATCCAGATTCTTTTGGGGAGTTACCAGTACAGAAACCATACCAGGAAGTACTTAATTTATTAAGCTACTGCTTTTCTTATTCTCAGTGGAGATATTTACTGATAAACAGCTACCTACGCAGCATGTTCATGGCGTTAGTAAATGAGCTTTTTTCTCTGTTCCCTCACCACAATCCAAATTCTTTTGGATAGTTACCAGTACAGTATCATGCCAGGAAGTACTTAATTTATTAAGCTACTGCTTTTCTTAATCTCAGTGGAGATATTTACTGATAAACCGCTACGTATGCAGCATGTTCATGTCGTTCCTAGATGAGGTTTTATCTCTCTCCCCTCACCACAAAATAGATTCTTCTGAGGAGTTCCCAGTACATTATCCTTTCCCCTGTGTAATTACCTTAACAAGCTCCAGCTGTTTTTATTCTCAGAAGCGATACTCCCTGATATACAGCTGCCTACCCCCTTCGTAATTGCAGGTACTAAATGAGCTTTTTTCTCTGTTCCCTCACCACAATGCAGATTCTTTTCGGGAGTTACCAGTACAGTAACCATACCAGGAAGTACTTAATTTATTAAGCTACTGTTTTTCTTAATCTCAGTGGAGATATTTACTGATAAACAGCTACCTAAGCAGCATGTTCATGTCGTTCCTAAATCAGCTTTTATCTCTCTCCCCTCATCACAAATAAGATTCTTCTGAGGAGTTCCAAGTACATTATCCTTTCCCCTGTGTAATTACCTTAACAAGCTCCAGCTGTTTTTATTCTCAGAAGGTTTACTCCCTGATATACAGCTGCCTACCCCCTTCGTAAGTGCAGGTCCTAAATGAGCTTTTTTCTCTGTTCCCTCAACACAATCCAGATTCTTTTGGGGAGTTACCAGTACAGTAACCATACCAGGAAGTACTTAATTTATTAAGCTACTGCTTTCTTAATCTCAGTGGAGATATTTACTGATAAACAGCTACCTACACAGCATGATCCTGTCGTTCCTAAATGAGCTTTTATCTCTCTCCCCTCACCACAAATCAGATTCTTCTGAAGAGTTCCCAGTACATTATCCTTTCCCCTTTGTAATTACCTTAAAAAGCTCCAGCTGTTTTTATTCTCAGAAGGTTTACTCCCTGATATACAGCTGCCTACCCCCTTCGTAAGTGCAGGTAATAAATGAGCTTTTTTCTCTGTTCCCTCACCACAATCCAGATTCTTTTGGGGAGTTACCAGTACAGTAACCATACCAGGAAGTACTTAATTTATTAAGCTACTGCTTTTCTTAATCTCAGTGGAGATATTTACTGGTAAACAGCTACCTACGCAACATGTTCATTTCGTTCCTAAATGAGCTTTTTTCTCTGTTCCCTCACCACAATGCAGATTCTTTTGGGGAGTTACCAGTACAGTATCCATACCAGGAAGTACTTAATTTATTAAACTACTGCTTTTCTTAATCTCAGTGGAGATATTTACTGATAAACAGCTAGGTATGCAGCATGTTCATGTCGTTCCTAAATGAGCATTTATCTCTCTCCCCTCACCACAAATCAGATTCTTCTGAGGAGTTCCCAGTACATTATCCTTTCCCCTGTGTAATTACCTTAACAAGCTCCAGCTGTTTTTATTCTCAGAATCGATACTCCCTGATATACAGCTGCCTACCCCCTTCGTAAGTGCAGCTCATAAATGAGCTTTTTTCTCTGTTCCCTCACCACAAACCAGATTCTTTTCGGGAGTTACCAGTACAGTAAACATACCAGGAAGTACTTAATTTATTAAGCTACTGATTTTCTTAATCTCAGTCGATTTATTTATTGATAAACAGCTACCTACGCAGCATGTTCATGTCGTTCCTAAATGAGCTTTTATCTCTCTCCCCTCACCACAAATCAGATTCTTCTGAGGAGTTCCCAGTACATTATCCTTTCCCCTGTGTAATTACCTTAACAAGCTCCAGCTGTTTTTATTCTCAGAAGGTTTACTCCCTGATAAACAGCTGCCTACCCCCTTCGTAAGTGCAGGTCCTAAATGAGCTTTTTTCTCTGTTCCCTCACCACAATCCAGATACTTTTGGGAGTTACCAGTGCAGTAAACATACCAGGAAGTACTTAATTTATAAAGCTTCTGCTTTTCTTTTTTTTTTTCTTTTTTTTTCATTTATTTTATGCTTTTTTTTTCTTTTTTTTTCATTTATTTTCTGCTTTTCTTAATCTCAGTGGAGATATTTACTGATAAACAGCTACCTACGCAGCATGTTCATGTCGTTCCTAAATGAGCTTTTTTCTCTGTTCCCTCACCACAATCCAGATTCTTTTGGGGAGTTACCAGTACAGTATCCATACCAGGAAGTACTTAATTTATTAAGCTACTGCTTTTCTTAATCTCAGTGGAGATATTTACTGATAAACAGCTACCTACGCAGCATATTCATGTCGTTCCTAAATGAGCTTTTATCTCTCTCCACTCACCACAAATCAGATTCTTCTGAGGAGTTCCCAGTACATTATCCTTTCCCCCGTGTAATTACCTTAACAAGCTCCAGCTGTTTTTATTCTCAGAAGGTTTACTCCCTGATATACAACTGCCTACCCCCTTCGTAAGTGCATGTCCTAAATGAGCTTTTTTCTCTGTTCCCTCACCACAATCCAGATTCTTTTGGGGAGTTACCAGTACAGTAACCATACCAGGAAGTACTTAATTTATTAACCTACTGCTTTTCTTAATCTCAGTGGAGATATTTACTGATAAACAGCTACCTACGCAGCATGTTCATGTCGTTCCTAAATGAGCTTTTGTCTCTCTCCCCTCACCACAAATCAGATTCTTCTGAGGAGTTCCCAGTACATTATCCTTTCCCCTGTGCAATTACCTTAACAAGCTCCAGCTGTTTTTATTCTCAGAAGGTTTACTCCCTGATATACAGCTGACTACCCCCTTCGTAAGTGCAGGTCCTAAATGAGCTTTTTTCTCTGTTCCCTCACCACAATCCAGATTCTTTTGGGGAGTTACCAGTACAGTAACCATACCAGGAATTACTTAATTTATTAAGCTACTGCATTTCTTAATCTCAGTGGAGATATTTACTGATAAACAGCTACCTACGCAGCATGTTCATGTCGTTCCTAAATGAGCTATTATCTCTCTCCCCTCACCACAAATCTGATTCTTCTGAGGAGTTCCCAGTATTTTATCCTTTCCCCTGTGTTATTACCTTAACAAGCTAAAGCTGTTTTTATTCTCAGAAGGTTTACTCCCTGATATACAGCTGCCTATCCCCTTCGTAAGTGCAGGTAATAAATGAGCTTTTTTCTCTGTTCCCTCACCACAATCCAGATTCTTTTGTGGAGTTACCAGTACAGTAACCATACCAGGAAGTACTTAATTTATTAAGCTACTGCTTTTCTTAATCTCAGTGGAGATATTTACTGATAAACAGCTATGTATGCAGCATGTTCATGTCGTTCCTAAATGAGCTTTTGTCTCTCTCCCCTCACCACAAATCAGATTCTTCTGAGGAGTTCCCAGTACATTATCCTTTCCCCTGTGCAATTACCTTAACAAGCTCCAGCTGATTTTATTCTCAGAAGGTTTACTCCCTGATATACAGCTGACTACCCCCTTCGTAAGTGCAGGTCCTAAATGAGCTTTTTTCTCTGTTCCCTCACCACAATCCAGATTCTTTTGGGGAGTTACCAGTACAGTAACCATACCAGGAATTACTTAATTTATTAAGCTACTGCATTTCTTAATCTCAGTGGAGATATTTACTGATAAACAGCTACCTACGCAGCATGTTCATGTCGTTCCTAAATGAGCTATTATCTCTCTCCCCTCACCACAAATCTGATTCTTCTGAGGAGTTCCCAGTATTTTATCCTTTCCCCTGTGTTATTACCTTAACAAGCTAAAGCTGTTTTTATTCTCAGAAGGTTTACTCCCTGATATACAGCTGCCTATCCCCTTCGTAAGTGCAGGTAATAAATGAGCTTTTTTCTCTGTTCCCTCACCACAATCCAGATTCTTTTGGGGAGTTACCAGTACAGTAACCATACCAGGAAGTACTTAATTTATTAAGCTACTGCTTTTCTTAATCTCAGTGGAGATATTTACTGATAAACAGCTATGTATGCAGCATGTTCATGTCGTTCCTAAATGAGCTTTTATCTCTCTCCCCTCACCACAAATCAGATTCTTCTGAGGAGTTCCCAGTATATTATCCTTTCCCCTGTGTAATTACCTTAACAAGCTCCAGCTGTTTTTATTCTCAGAATGTTTACTCCCTGCTATACAGCTGCCTACCCCTTTCGTAAGTACAGGTCCTAAATGAGCTTTTTTCTCTGTTCCTCACCACAATCCAGATTCTTTTGGGGAGTTACCAGTACAGTAACCATACTAGGAAGTACTTAAGTTATTAAGCTACTGCTTTGCTTAATCTTAGTGGAGATATTTACTGATAAACAGCTACCTACGCAGCATGTTCATGTCGTTCCTAAATGAGCTTTTATCTCTTTCCCCTCACCACAATTCAGATTCTTCTGAGGAGTTCCCAGTACATTATCCTTTCCCCTGTGTAATTACCTGTATAAGCCCTAGCTGTTTTTATTCTCAGAAGGTTTACTCCCTGATATACAGCTGCCTACCCCCTTCGTAATTGCAGGTCCTAAATGAGCTTTTTTCTCTGTTCCCTCACCACAATTCAGATTCATTTGGGGAGTTACCAGTACAGTAACCATACCAGGAAATACTTAATTTATTAAGCTACTGTTTTTCTTAATCTCAGTGGAGATATTTACTGATAAACAGCTACCTACGCAGCTTGTTCATGTCGTTCCTATATGAGCTTTTATCTCTCTCCCCTCACCACAAATCAGATTCTTCTGAGGAGTTCCCAGTACATTATCCTTTCCCCTGTGTAATTACCTTAACAAGCTCCAGCTGTTTTTATTCTCAGAAGGGATACTCCCTGATATACAGCTGCCTACCCCCTTCGTAAGTGCAGGTCCTAAATGAGCTTTTTTCTCTGTTCCCTCACCACAGTCCAGATTCTTTTGGGGAGTTACCAGTACAGTAACCATACCAGGAAGGACTTAATTTATTAAGCTACTGCTTTTCTTAATCTCAGTGGAGATATTTACTGATAAACAGCTACCTACGCAGCATGTTCCTGTCGCTCCTAAATGAGCTCTTATCTCTCTCCCCTCACCACAAATCAGATTCTTCTGAGGAGTTCCCAGTATATTATCCTTTCCCCTGTGTAATTACCTTAACAAGCTCCAGCTGTTTTTATTCTCAGAAAGTTTACTCCCTGATATACAGCTGCCTACCCCCTTCGTAAGTGCAGGTCCTAAATGAGCTTTTTTCTCTGTTCCCTCAACACAATCCAGATTCTTTTGGGGAGTTACCCGTACAGTAACCATACCAGGAAGTACTTAATTTATTAAGCTACTGCTTTTCTTAATCTCAATGGAGATATTTACTGATAAACAGCTACCTACGCAGCATGTTCCTGTCGCTCCTAAATGAGCTTTTATCTCTCTCCCCTCACCACAAATCAGATTCTTCTGAGGAGTTCCCAGTACATTATCCTTTCCCCTTTGTAATTACCTTAACAAGCTCCAGCTGTTTTTATTCTCAGAAGGTTTACTCCCTGATATACAGCTGCCTACCCCCTTCGTAAGTGCAGGTAATAAATGAGCTTTTTTCTCTGTTCCCTCAACACAATTCAGATTCTTTTGGGGAGTTAGCAGTACAGTAACCATACCAGGAAGTACTTAATTTATTAAGCTACTGCTTTTCTTAATCTCAGTGGAGATATTTACTGATAAACAGCTATGTATGCAGCATGTTCCTATCGTTCCTAAATGAGCTTTTATCTCTCTCCCCTCACCACAAATCAGATTCTTCTGAGGAGTTCCCAGTACATTATCCTTTCCCCTGTGTAATTACCTTAAGAAGCTCCAGCTGTTTATATTCTCAGAAGGTTTACTCCCTGATATACAGCTGCCTACCCCCTTCGTAAGTGCAGGTCCTAAATGAGCTTTTTTCTCTATTCCCTCAACACAATCCAGATTCTTTTGGGGAGTTACTAGTACAGTAACCATACCAGGAAGTACTTAATTTATTAAGCTACTGCTTTTCTTAATCTCAGTGGAGATATTTACTGATAAACAGCTACCTACGCAGTATGTTAATGTCGTTCCTAAATGAGCTTTTATCTCTCTCCCCTCACCCCAAATCTGATTCTTCTGAGGAGTTCCCAGTACATTATCCTTTCCCCTGTGTAATTTCCTGTATAAGCCCAGCTGTTTTTATTCTCAGAAGGTTTACTCCCTGATATAAAGCTGCCTACCCCCTTCGTAAGTGCAGGTCCTAAATGAGCTTTTTTCTCTGTTCCCTAACCACAATCCAGATTCTTTTGGGGAGTTACCAGTACAGTAACCATACCAGGAAGCACTTAATTTATTAAGCTACTGTTTTTCTTAATCTCAGTGGAGATATTTACTGATAAACAGCTACCTACGCAGCTTGTTCATGTCGTTCCCAAATGAGCTTTTATCTCTCTCCCCTCACCACAAATCAGATTCTTCTGAGGAGTTCCCAGTACATTATCCTTTCCCCTGTGTAATTACCTTAACAAACTCCAGCTGTTTTTATTCTCAGAAGGGATACTCCCTGATATACAGCTGCCTACCCCCTTCGTAAGTGCAGGTCCTAAATGAGCTTTTTTCTCTGTTCCCTCACCACAATCCAGATTCTTTTGGGGAGTTACCAGTACAGTAACCATACCAGGAAGGACTTAATTTATTAAGCTACTGCTTTTCTTTATCTCAGTGGAGATATTTACTGATAAACAGCTACCTACGCATCTTGTTCATGTCGTTCCCAAATGAGCTTTTATCTCTCTCCCCTCACCACAAATCATATTCTTCTGAGGCGTTCCCAGTACATTATCCTTTCCCCTGTGTAATTACCTTAACAAGCTCCAGCTGTTCTTATTCTCAGAAGGTTTACTCTCTGATATACAGCTGCCTACCCCCTTCGTAAGTGCAGGTCCTAAATGAGCTTTTTTCTCTGTTCCCTCACCACAATCCAGATTCTTTTGGGGAGTTACCAGTACAAAAACCATACCAGGAAGTACTTAATTTATTAAGCTACTGTTTTTCTTAATCTCAGTGGAGATATTTACTGATAAACAGCTACCTACGCAGCTTGTTCATGTCGTTCCCATATGAGCTTTTATCTCTCTCCCCTCACCACAAATCAGATTCTTCTGAGGCGTTCCCAGTACATTATCCTTTCCCCTGTGTAATTACCTTAACAAGCTCCAGCTGTTTTTATTCTCAGAAGGGATACTCCCTGATATACAGCTGCCTACCCCCTTTGTAAGTGCAGGTCCTAAATGAGCTTTTTTCTCTGTTCCCTCACCACAATCCAGATTCTTTTGGGGAGTTACCAGTACAGTAACCATACCAGGAAGTACTTAATTTATTAAGCTACTGCTTTTCTTAATCTCAGTGGAGATATTTACTGATAAACAGCTACCTACGCAGCATGTTCATGTCGTTCCTAAATGAGCTTTTATCTCTCTCCCCTCACCACAAATCAGATTCTTCTGAGGAGTTCCCAGTACATTATCCTTTCCTCTGTGTAATTGCCTTAAAAAGCTCCAGCTTTTTTTATTCTCAGAAATTTAACTCCCTGATATACAGCTGCCTACCCCCTTCGTAAGTGCAGATCCTAAATGAGAATTTTTCTCTGTTCCCTCACCACAATCCAGATTCTTTTGGGGAGTTACCAGTACAGTAACGATACCAGGAAGTACTTAATTCATTAAGCTACTGCTTTTCTTAATCTCAGTGGAGATATTTACTGATAAACAGCTACGTTCGCATCATGTTCATGTCGTCCATAAATCATCTTTTATCTCTCTCCTCTCACCACAAATCAGATTCTTCTGAGGAGTTCCCAGGACATTATCCGTTCCCCTGTGTAATTACCTTAACAAGCTCCAGCTGTTTTTATTCTCAGAAGGTTTACTCCCTGATATACAGCTGCCTACCCCCTTCGTAAGTGCAGGTCCTAAATGAGCTTTTTTCTCTGTTCCCTCACCACAATCCAGATTCTTTTGGGGAGTTACCAGTACAGTATCCATACCAGGAAGTACTTAATTTATTAAGCTACTGCTTTTCTTAATCTCAGTGGAGATATTTACTGATAAACAGCTACCTACGCAGCATGTTCATGTCGTTCCTAAATGAGCTTTTATCTCTCGCCCCTCACCACAAATCAGATTCTTCTGAGGAGTTCCCAGTACATTATGCTTTCCCCTGTGTAATTACCTTAACAAGCTCCAGCTTTTTTTATTCACAGAATCGATACTCCCTGATATACAGCTGCCTACCCCCTTCGTAAGTGCAGGTCCTAAATGAGCTTTTTTCTCTGTTCCCTCACCACAATCCAGATTCTTTTGGGAGTTACCAGTACAGTAACCATACCAGGAAGTACTTAATTTATTAAGCTACTGCTTTTTTTAATCTCAGTGGAGATATTTACTGATAAACAGCTACCTACGCAGCATGTTCATGTCGTTCCCAAATGAGTTTTATCTCTCTCCCCTCACCACAAATCAGATTCTTCTGAGGAGTTCCCAGTACATTATCCTTTCCCCTGTGTAATTACCTTAACAAGCTCCAGCTGTTTTTATTCTCAGAAGGTTTACTCCCTGATATACAGCTGCCTACCCCCTTCGTAAGTGCAGGTCCTAAATGAGCTTTTTTCTCTGTTCCCTCACCACAATCCAGATTCTTTTGGGGAGTTACCAGTACAGTAACCATACCAGGAAGTACTTAATTTGTTAAGCGACTGCTTTTCTTAATCTCAGTGGAGATATTTACTGATAAACAGCTAACTACGCAGCATGTTCATGTCGTTCCTAAATGAGCTTTTTTCTCTGTTTCCTCTCCACAATCCAGATTCTTTTGGGGAGTTACCAGTACAGTATCCATACCAGGAAGTACTTAATTTATTAAGCTACTGCTTTTCTTAATCTCAGTGGAGATATTTACTGATAAACAGCTACCTACGCAGCATGTTCATGTCGTTCCTAAATGACCTTTTATCTCTCTCCACTCACCACAAATCAGATTCTTCTGAGGAGTTCCCAGTACATTATCCTTTCCCCTGTGTAATTACCTTAACAAGCTCCAGCTGTTTTTATTCTCAGAAGGTTTAGTCCCTGATATACAGCTGCCTACCCCCTTTGTAAGTGCAGGTCCTAAATGAGCTTTTTTCTCTGTTCCCTCACCACAATCCAGATTCTTTTGGGGAGTTACCAGTACAGTAACCATACCAGGAAGTACTTAATTTATTAAGCTACTGCTTTTCTTAATCTCAGTGGAGATATTTACTGATAAACAGCTACCTACGCAGCATGTTCATGTCGTTCCTAAATGAGCTTTTATCTCGCTCCACTCACCACAAATCAGATTCTTCTGAGGAGTTCCCAGTACATTATCCTTTCCCCTGTGTAATTACCTTAACAAGCTCCAGCTGTTTTTATTCTCAGAAGGTTTACTCCCTGATATACAGCTGCTACTCCCTTCGTAAGTGCAGGTCCTAAATGAGATTTTTTCTCTGTTCCCTCACCACAATCCAGATTCTTTTGGGGAGTTACCAGTACAGTAACCACACCAGGAAGTACTTAATTTATTAAGCTACTGCTTTTCTTAATCTCAGTGGAGATATTTACTGATAAACAGCTACCTACGCAGCATGTTCATGTCGTTCCTAAATGAGCTTTTTTCTCTCTCCCCTCACCACAAATCAGATTCTTCTGGGGGTTCCCAGTACATTATCCTTTCCCCTGTGTAATTACCTTAACAACTCCAGCTGGTTTTATTCTCAGAAGGCTTACTCCCTGATATACAGCTGCCTACCCCATTCGTAAGTGCAGGTCCTAAATGAGCTTTTTTCTCTGTTCCCTCACCACAATCCAGATTCTTTTGGGTAGTTACCAGTACAGTAACCATACCAGGAAGTACTTAATTTATTAAGCTACTGCTTTTCTTAATCTCAGTGGAGATATTTACTGATAAACAGCTACCTACTCAGCATGTTCATGTCGTTCCTAAATGAGCTTTTATCTCTCTCCTCTCACCACAAATCAGATTCTTCTGAGGAGTTCCCAGTACATTATCCTTTCCCCTGTGTATTTACCTTAACAAGCTCCAGCTGTTTTTATTCTCAGAAGGTTTATTCCCTTATATACAGCTGCCTACCCCCTTCGTAAGTGCAGGTCCTAAATGGGATTTTTTCTCTGTTCCCTCACCACAATCCAGATTCTTTTGGGGAGTTACCAGTACAGTAACCATACCAGGAAGTACTTAATTTATTAACCTACTGCTTTTCTTAATCTCAGTGGAGATATTTACTGATAAACAGCTAACTACGCAGCATGTTCATGTCGTTCCTAAATGAGCTTTTTTCTCTGTTCCCTCTCAACAATCCAGATTCTTTTGGGGAGTTACCAGTACAGTATCCATACCAGGAAGTACTTAATTTATTAAGCTACTGCTTTTCTTAATCTCAGTGGAGATATTTACTGATAAACAGCTACCTACGCAGCATGTTCATGTCGTTCCTAAATGAGCTTTTATCTCTCTCCCCTCACCACAAATCAGATTCTTCTGAGGAGTTCCCAGTACATTATCCTTTCCCCTGTGTAATTACCTTAACAACTCCAGCAGGTTTTATTCTCATAAGGCTTACTCCCTGATATACAGCTGCCTACCCCATTCGTAAGTGCAGGTCCTAAATGAGCTTTTTTCTCTGTTCCCTCACCACAATCCAGATTCTTTTGGGTAGTTACCAGTACAGTAACCATACCAGGAAGTACTTAATTTATTAAGCTACTGCTTTTCTTAATCTCAGTGGAGATATTTACTGATAAACAGCTACCTACGCAGCATGTTCATGTCGTTCCTAAATGAGCTTTTATCTCTCTCCCCTCACCACAAATCAGATTCTTCTGAGGAGTTCCCAGTACATTATCCTTTCCTCTGTGTAATTGCCTTAAAAAGCTCCAGCTTTTTTTATTCTCAGAAATTTAACTCCCTGATATACAGCTGCCTACCCCCTTCGTAAGTGCAGATCCTAAATGAGATTTTTTCTCTGTTCCCTCACCACAATCCAGATTCTTTTGGGGAGTTACCAGTACAGTAACGATACCAGGAAGTACTTAATTCATTAAGCTACTGCTTTTCTTAATCTCAGTGAAGATATTTACTGATAAACAGCTACGTTCGCATCATGTTCATGTCGTCCATAAATCATCTTTTATCTCTCTCCTCTCACCACAAATCAGATTCTTCTGAGGAGTTCCCAGGACATTATCCGTTCCGCTGTGTAATTACCTTAACAAGCTCCAGCTGTTTTTATTCTCAGAAGGTTTACTCCCTGATATACAGCTGCCTACCCCCTTCGTAAGTGCAGGTCCTAAATGAGCTTTTTTCTCTGTTCCCTCACCACATTCCAGATTCTTTTGGGGAGTTACCAGTACAGTAACCATACCAGGAAGTACTTAATTTATTAAGCTACTGCTTTTCTTAATCTCAGTGGAGATATTTACTGATAAACAGCTACCTACGCAGCATGTTCATGTCGTTCCTAATTGAGCTTTTATCTCTCTCCTCTCACCACAAATCAGATTCTTCTGAGGAGTTCCCAGTACATTATCCGTTCCCCTGTGTATTTACCTTAACAAGCTCCAGCTGTTTTTATTCTCAGAAGGTTTATTCCCTTATATACAGCTGCCTACCCCCTTCGTAAGTGCAGGTCCTAAATGGGATTTTTTCTCTGTTCCCTCACCACAATCCAGATTCTTTTGGGGAGTTACCAGTACAGTAACCATACCAGGAAGTACTTAATTTATTAAGCTACTGCTTTTCTTAATCTCAGTGGAGATATTTACTGATAAACAGCTACCTACGCAAAATGTTCATGTCGTTCCTAAATGAGCTTTTATCTCTCTCCCCTCACCACAAATCAGATTCTTCTGAGGAGTTCCCAGTACATTATCCTTTCCCCTGTGTAATTACCTTAACAAGCTCCAGCTGTTTTTATTCTCAGAATCGATACTACCTGATATACAGCTGCCTACCCCCTTCGTAAGTGCAGGTCCTAAATGAGCTTTTTTCTCTGTTCCCTCACCACAAGACAGAATCTTTTGGTGAGTTACCAGTACAGTAACCATACCAGGAAGTACTTAATTTATTAAGCTACTGCTTTTCTTAATCTCAGTGGAGATATTTACTGATCAACAGTTACCTATGCAGCATGTTCATATCGTTCCTAAATGAGCTTTTATCTCTCTCCCCTCACCACAAATCAGATTCTTCTGAGGATTTCCCAGTACATTATCCTTTCCCCTGTGTAATTACCTTAACAAGCTCCAGCTGTTTTTATTCTCAGAAGGTTTATTCTCTGATATACAGCTGCCTACCCCCTTCGTAAGTGCAGGTCCTAAATGAGCTTTTCTCTCTGTTCCCTCACCACAATCCAGATTCTTTTGGGGAGTTACCAGTACAGTAACCATACCAGGAAGTACTTAATTTATTAACCTACTGCTTTTCTTAATCTCAGTGGAGATATTTACTGATAAACAGCTAACTACGCAGCATGTTCATGTCGTTCCTAAATGAGCTTTTTTCTCTGTTCCCTCTCAACAATCCAGATTCTTTTGGGGAGTTACCAGTACAGTATCCATACCAGGAAGTACTTAATTTATTAAGCTACTGCTTTTCTTAATCTCAGTGGAGATATTTACTGATAAACAGCTACCTACGCAGCATGTTCATGTCGTTCCTAAATGAGCTTTTATCTCTCTCCCCTCACCACAAATCAGATTCTTCTGAGGAGTTCCCAGTACATTACCCTTTCCCCTGTGTAATTGCCTTAAAAAGCTCCAGCTGTTTTTATTCTCAGAAGTTTAACTCCCTGATATACAGCTGCCTACCCCCTTCGTAAATGCAGGTCCTAAATGAGATTTTTCTCTGTTCCCTCACCACAATATAGATTCTTTTGGGGAGTTACCAGTACAGTAACCATACCAGGAAGTACTTAATTTATTAAGCTACTGCTTTTCTTAATCTCAGTGGAGATATTTACTGATAAACAGCTAACTACGCAGCATGTTCATGTCGTTCCTAAATGAGCTTTTTTCTCTGTTCCCTCTCAACAATCCAGATTCTTTTGGGGAGTTACCAGTACAGTATCCATACCAGGAAGTACTTAATTTATTAAGCTACTGCTTTTCTTAATCTCAGTGGAGATATTTACTGATAAACAGCTACCTACGCAGCATGTTCATGTCGTTCCTAAATGAGCTTTTATCTCTCTCCCCTCACCACAAATCAGATTCTTCTGAGGAGTTCCCAGTACATTATCCTTTCCCCTGTGTAATTACCTTAACAACTCCAGCTGGTTTTATTCTCAGAAGGCTTACTCCCTGATATACAGCTGCCTACCCCATTCGTAAGTGCAGGTCCTAAATGAGCTTTTTTCTCTGTTCCCTCACCACAATCCAGATTCGTTTGGGTAGTTACCAGTACAGTAACCATACCAGGAAGTACTTAATTTATTAAGCTACTGCTTTTCTTAATCTCAGTGGAGATATTTACTGATAAACAGCTACCTACGCAGCATGTTCATGTCGTTCCTAAATGAGCTTTTATCTCTCTCCCCTCACCACAAATCAGATTCTTCTGAGGAGTTCCCAGTACATTATCCTTTCCTCTGTGTAATTGCCTTAAAAAGCTCCAGCTTTTTTTATTCTCAGAAATTTAACTCCCTGATATACAGCTGCCTACCCCCTTCGTAAGTGCAGATCCTAAATGAGATTTTTTCTCTGTTCCCTCACCACAATCCAGATTCTTTTGGGGAGTTACCAGTACAGTAACGATACCAGGAAGTACTTAATTCATTAAGCTACTGCTTTTCTTAATCTCAGTGAAGATATTTACTGATAAACAGCTACGTTCGCATCATGTTCATGTCGTCCATAAATCATCTTTTATCTCTCTCCTCTCACCACAAATCAGATTCTTCTGAGGAGTTCCCAGGACATTATCCGTTCCGCTGTGTAATTACCTTAACAAGCTCCAGCTGTTTTTATTCTCAGAAGGTTTACTCCCTGATATACAGCTGCCTACCCCCTTCTTAAGTGCAGGTCCTAAATGAGCTTTTTTCTCTGTTCCCTCACCACATTCCAGATTCTTTTGGGGAGTTACCAGTACAGTAACCATACCAGGAAGTACTTAATTTATTAAGCTACTGCTTTTCTTAATCTCAGTGGAGATATTTACTGATAAACAGCTACCTACGCTGCATGTTCATGTCGTTCCTAATTGAGCTTTTATCTCTCTCCTCTCACCACAAATCAGATTCTTCTGAGGAGTTCCCAGTACATTATCCGTTCCCCTGTGTATTTACCTTAACAAGCTCCAGCTGTTTTTATTCTCAGAAGGTTTATTCCCTTATATACAGCTGCCTACCCCCTTCGTAAGTGCAGGTCCTAAATGGGATTTTTTCTCTGTTCCCTCACCACAATCCAGATTCTTTTGGGGAGTTACCAGTACAGTAACCATACCAGGAAGTACTTAATTTATTAAGCTACTGCTTTTCTTAATCTCAGTGGAGATATTTACTGATAAACAGCTACCTACGCATCATGTTCATGTCGTTCCTAAATGAGCTTTTATCTCTCTCCCCTCACCACAAATCAGATTCTTCTGAGGAGTTCCCAGTACATTATCCTTTCCCCTGTGTAATTACCTTAACAAGCTCCAGCTGTTTTTATTCTCAGAATCGATACTCCCTGATATACAGCTGCCTACCCCCTTCGTAAGTGCAGGTCCTAAATGAGCTTTTTTCTCTGTTCCCTCACCACAAGACAGAATCTTTTGGTGAGTTACCAGTACAGTAACCATACCAGGAAGTACTTAATTTATTAAGCTACTGCTTTTCTTAATCTCAGTGGAGATATTTACTGATAAACAGTTACCTACGCAGCATGTTCATATCGTTCCTAAATGAGCTTTTATCTCTCTCCCCTCACCACAAATCAGATTCTTCTGAGGATTTCCCAGTACATTATCCTTTCCCCTGTGTAATTACCTTAACAAGCTCCAGCTGTTTTTATTCTCAGAAGGTTTATTCTCTGATATACAGCTGCCTACCCCCTTCGTAAGTGCAGGTCCTAAATGAGCTTTTCTCTCTGTTCCCTCACCACAATCCAGATTCTTTTGGGGAGTTACCAGTACAGTATCCATAGCAGGAAATACTTAATTTATTAAGCTACTTCTTTTCTTAATCTCAGTGGAGACATTTACTGATAAACAGCTACCTACGCAGCATGTTCATGTCGTTCCTAAATGAGCTTTTATCTCTCTCCCCTCACCACAAATCAGATTCTTCTGAGGGGTTCCCAGTACATTATCCTTTCCCCTGTGTAATTACCTTAACAAGCTCCAGCTGTTTTTATTCTCAGAAGGTTTACTCCCTGATATACAGCTGCCTACCCCCTTCGTAAGTGCAGGTCATAATTGAGCTTTTTTCTCTGTTCCCTCACCACAATCCAGATTCTTTGGGGAGTTACCAGTACAGTAACCATACCAGGAAGTACTTAATTTATTAAGCTACTGCTTTTCTTATTCTCAGTGGAGATATTTACTGATAAACAGCTACGTATGCAGCATGTTCATGTCGTTCCTAAATGAGCTTTTATCTCTCTCCCCTCACCACAAATCAGATTCTTCTGAGGAGTTCCCAGTACATTATCCTTTCCCCTGTGTAATTACCTTAACAAGCTCCAGCTGTTTTTATTCTCAGAACGTTTACTCCCTGATATACAACTGCCTACACCCTTCGTAAGTGCAGGTCCTAAATGAGCTTTTTTCTCTGGTCCCTCACCACAATCCAGATTCTTTTGGAGAGTTACCAGTACAGTAACCATACCAGGAAGTACTTAATTTATTAAGCTACTGCTTTTCTTAATCTCAGTGGAGATATTTACTGATAAACAGCTACCTACGCAGCATGTTCATGTCGTTCCTAAATGAGCTTTTATCTCTCTCCCCTCACCACATATCAGATTCTTCTGAGGGTTTCCCAGTACATTATCCTTTCCCCTGTGTAATTACCTTAACAAGCTCCAGCTGTTTTTATTCACAGAAGGTTTAGTCCCTGATATACAGCTGCCTACCCCCTTCGTAAGTGCAGGTCCTAAATGAGCTTTTTTCTCTGTTCCCTCAAAACATTCCAGATTCTTTTGGGGAGTTACCAGTACAGTAACCATACCAGGAAGTACTTAATTTATTAAGCTACTGCTTTTCTTAATCTCAGTGGAGATATTTACTGATAAACAGCTACCTACGCAGCATGTTCATGTCGTTCCTAAATGAGCTTTTATCTCGCTCCCCTCACCACAAATCAGATTCTTCTGAGGAGTTCCCAATGCATTATCCTTTCCCCTGTGTAATTACCTTAACAAGCTCCAGCTGTTTTTATTCTCAGAAGGTTTACTCCCTGATATACAGCTGCTACTCCCTTCGTAAGTGCAGGTCCTAAATGAGCTTTTTTCTCTGTTCCCTCACCACAATCCAGATTCTTTTGGGGAGTTACCAGTACAGTAACCATACCAGGAAGTACTTAATTTATTAAGCTACTGCTTTTCTTAATCTCAGTGGTGATATTTACTGATAAACAGCTACCTACGCAGCATGTTCATGTCGTTCCTAAATGACCTTTTATCTCTCTCCCCTCACCACAAATCAGATTCTTTGAGGGGTTCCCAGTACATTATCCTTTCCCCTGTGTAATTACCTTAACAACTCCGGCTGTTTTTATTCTCAGAAGGTTTACTCCCTGATATACAGCTGCCTACCCCATTCGTAAGTGCAGGGCCTAAATGAGCTTTTTTCTCTGTTCCCTCACCACAATCCAGATTCTTTTGGGTAGTTACCAGTACAGTAACCATACCAGGAAGTACTTAATTTATTAAGCTACTGCTTTTCTTAATCTCAGTGGAGATATTTACTGATAAACAGCTACCTACGCAAAATGTTCATGTCGTTCCTAAATGAGCTTTTATCTCTCTCCCCTCACCACAAATCAGATTCTTCTGAGGAGTTCCCAGTACATTATCCTTTCCCCTGTGTAATTACCTTAACAAGCTCCAGCTGTTTTTATTCTCAGAATCGATACTACCTGATATACAGCTGCCTACCCCCTTCGTAAGTGCAGGTCCTAAATGAGCTTTTTTCTCTGTTCCCTCACCACAAGACAGAATCTTTTGGTGAGTTACCAGTACAGTAACCATACCAGGAAGTACTTAATTTATTAAGCTACTGCTTTTCTTAATCTCAGTGGAGATATTTACTGATCAACAGTTACCTATGCAGCATGTTCATATCGTTCCTAAATGAGCTTTTATCTCTCTCCCCTCACCACAAATCAGATTCTTCTGAGGATTTCCCAGTACATTATCCTTTCCCCTGTGTAATTACCTTAACAAGCTCCAGCTGTTTTTATTCTCAGAAGGTTTATTCTCTGATATACAGCTGCCTACCCCCTTCGTAAGTGCAGGTCCTAAATGAGCTTTTCTCTCTGTTCCCTCACCACAATCCAGATTCTTTTGGGGAGTTACCAGTACAGTAACCATACCAGGAAGTACTTAATTTATTAACCTACTGCTTTTCTTAATCTCAGTGGAGATATTTACTGATAAACAGCTAACTACGCAGCATGTTCATGTCGTTCCTAAATGAGCTTTTTTCTCTGTTCCCTCTCAACAATCCAGATTCTTTTGGGGAGTTACCAGTACAGTATCCATACCAGGAAGTACTTAATTTATTAAGCTACTGCTTTTCTTAATCTCAGTGGAGATATTTACTGATAAACAGCTACCTACGCAGCATGTTCATGTCGTTCCTAAATGAGCTTTTATCTCTCTCCCCTCACCACAAATCAGATTCTTCTGAGGAGTTCCCAGTACATTACCCTTTCCCCTGTGTAATTGCCTTAAAAAGCTCCAGCTGTTTTTATTCTCAGAAGTTTAACTCCCTGATATACAGCTGCCTACCCCCTTCGTAAATGCAGGTCCTAAATGAGATTTTTCTCTGTTCCCTCACCACAATATAGATTCTTTTGGGGAGTTACCAGTACAGTAACCATACCAGGAAGTACTTAATTTATTAAGCTACTGCTTTTCTTAATCTCAGTGGAGATATTTACTGATAAACAGCTAACTACGCAGCATGTTCATGTCGTTCCTAAATGAGCTTTTTTCTCTGTTCCCTCTCAACAATCCAGATTCTTTTGGGGAGTTACCAGTACAGTATCCATACCAGGAAGTACTTAATTTATTAAGCTACTGCTTTTCTTAATCTCAGTGGAGATATTTACTGATAAACAGCTACCTACGCAGCATGTTCATGTCGTTCCTAAATGAGCTTTTATCTCTCTCCCCTCACCACAAATCAGATTCTTCTGAGGAGTTCCCAGTACATTATCCTTTCCCCTGTGTAATTACCTTAACAACTCCAGCTGGTTTTATTCTCAGAAGGCTTACTCCCTGATATACAGCTGCCTACCCCATTCGTAAGTGCAGGTCCTAAATGAGCTTTTTTCTCTGTTCCCTCACCACAATCCAGATTCGTTTGGGTAGTTACCAGTACAGTAACCATACCAGGAAGTACTTAATTTATTAAGCTACTGCTTTTCTTAATCTCAGTGGAGATATTTACTGATAAACAGCTACCTACGCAGCATGTTCATGTCGTTCCTAAATGAGCTTTTATCTCTCTCCCCTCACCACAAATCAGATTCTTCTGAGGAGTTCCCAGTACATTATCCTTTCCTCTGTGTAATTGCCTTAAAAAGCTCCAGCTTTTTTTATTCTCAGAAATTTAACTCCCTGATATACAGCTGCCTACCCCCTTCGTAAGTGCAGATCCTAAATGAGATTTTTTCTCTGTTCCCTCACCACAATCCAGATTCTTTTGGGGAGTTACCAGTACAGTAACGATACCAGGAAGTACTTAATTCATTAAGCTACTGCTTTTCTTAATCTCAGTGAAGATATTTACTGATAAACAGCTACGTTCGCATCATGTTCATGTCGTCCATAAATCATCTTTTATCTCTCTCCTCTCACCACAAATCAGATTCTTCTGAGGAGTTCCCAGGACATTATCCGTTCCGCTGTGTAATTACCTTAACAAGCTCCAGCTGTTTTTATTCTCAGAAGGTTTACTCCCTGATATACAGCTGCCTACCCCCTTCTTAAGTGCAGGTCCTAAATGAGCTTTTTTCTCTGTTCCCTCACCACATTCCAGATTCTTTTGGGGAGTTACCAGTACAGTAACCATACCAGGAAGTACTTAATTTATTAAGCTACTGCTTTTCTTAATCTCAGTGGAGATATTTACTGATAAACAGCTACCTACGCTGCATGTTCATGTCGTTCCTAATTGAGCTTTTATCTCTCTCCTCTCACCACAAATCAGATTCTTCTGAGGAGTTCCCAGTACATTATCCGTTCCCCTGTGTATTTACCTTAACAAGCTCCAGCTGTTTTTATTCTCAGAAGGTTTATTCCCTTATATACAGCTGCCTACCCCCTTCGTAAGTGCAGGTCCTAAATGGGATTTTTTCTCTGTTCCCTCACCACAATCCAGATTCTTTTGGGGAGTTACCAGTACAGTAACCATACCAGGAAGTACTTAATTTATTAAGCTACTGCTTTTCTTAATCTCAGTGGAGATATTTACTGATAAACAGCTACCTACGCATCATGTTCATGTCGTTCCTAAATGAGCTTTTATCTCTCTCCCCTCACCACAAATCAGATTCTTCTGAGGAGTTCCCAGTACATTATCCTTTCCCCTGTGTAATTACCTTAACAAGCTCCAGCTGTTTTTATTCTCAGAATCGATACTCCCTGATATACAGCTGCCTACCCCCTTCGTAAGTGCAGGTCCTAAATGAGCTTTTTTCTCTGTTCCCTCACCACAAGACAGAATCTTTTGGTGAGTTACCAGTACAGTAACCATACCAGGAAGTACTTAATTTATTAAGCTACTGCTTTTCTTAATCTCAGTGGAGATATTTACTGATAAACAGTTACCTACGCAGCATGTTCATATCGTTCCTAAATGAGCTTTTATCTCTCTCCCCTCACCACAAATCAGATTCTTCTGAGGATTTCCCAGTACATTATCCTTTCCCCTGTGTAATTACCTTAACAAGCTCCAGCTGTTTTTATTCTCAGAAGGTTTATTCTCTGATATACAGCTGCCTACCCCCTTCGTAAGTGCAGGTCCTAAATGAGCTTTTCTCTCTGTTCCCTCACCACAATCCAGATTCTTTTGGGGAGTTACCAGTACAGTATCCATAGCAGGAAATACTTAATTTATTAAGCTACTTCTTTTCTTAATCTCAGTGGAGACATTTACTGATAAACAGCTACCTACGCAGCATGTTCATGTCGTTCCTAAATGAGCTTTTATCTCTCTCCCCTCACCACAAATCAGATTCTTCTGAGGGGTTCCCAGTACATTATCCTTTCCCCTGTGTAATTACCTTAACAAGCTCCAGCTGTTTTTATTCTCAGAAGGTTTACTCCCTGATATACAGCTGCCTACCCCCTTCGTAAGTGCAGGTCATAATTGAGCTTTTTTCTCTGTTCCCTCACCACAATCCAGATTCTTTTGGGGAGTTACCAGTACAGTAACCATACCAGGAAGTACTTAATTTATTAAGCTACTGCTTTTCTTATTCTCAGTGGAGATATTTACTGATAAACAGCTACGTATGCAGCATGTTCATGTCGTTCCTAAATGAGCTTTTATCTCTCTCCCCTCACCACAAATCAGATTCTTCTGAGGAGTTCCCAGTACATTATCCTTTCCCCTGTGTAATTACCTTAACAAGCTCCAGCTGTTTTTATTCTCAGAACGTTTACTCCCTGATATACAACTGCCTACACCCTTCGTAAGTGCAGGTCCTAAATGAGCTTTTTTCTCTGGTCCCTCACCACAATCCAGATTCTTTTGGAGAGTTACCAGTACAGTAACCATACCAGGAAGTACTTAATTTATTAAGCTACTGCTTTTCTTAATCTCAGTGGAGATATTTACTGATAAACAGCTACCTACGCAGCATGTTCATGTCGTTCCTAAATGAGCTTTTATCTCTCTCCCCTCACCACATATCAGATTCTTCTGAGGGTTTCCCAGTACATTATCCTTTCCCCTGTGTAATTACCTTAACAAGCTCCAGCTGTTTTTATTCTCAGAAGGTTTAGTCCCTGATATACAGCTGCCTACCCCCTTCGTAAGTGCAGGTCCTAAATGAGCTTTTTTCTCTGTTCCCTCAAAACATTCCAGATTCTTTTGGGGAGTTACCAGTACAGTAACCATACCAGGAAGTACTTAATTTATTAAGCTACTGCGTTTCTTAATCTCAGTGGAGATATTTACTGATAAACAGCTACCTACGCAGCATGTTCATGTCGTTCCTAAATGAGCTTTTATCTCGCTCCCCTCACCACAAATCAGATTCTTCTGAGGAGTTCCCAATGCATTATCCTTTCCCCTGTGTAATTACCTTAACAAGCTCCAGCTGTTTTTATTCTCAGAAGGTTTACTCCCTGATATACAGCTGCTACTCCCTTCGTAAGTGCAGGTCCTAAATGAGCTTTTTTCTCTGTTCCCTCACCACAATCCAGATTCTTTTGGGGAGTTACCAGTACAGTAACCATACCAGGAAGTACTTAATTTATTAAGCTACTGCTTTTCTTAATCTCAGTGGTGATATTTACTGATAAACAGCTACCTACGCAGAATGTTCATGTCGTTCCTAAATGACCTTTTATCTCTCTCCCCTCACCACAAATCAGATTCTTTGAGGGGTTCCCAGTACATTATCCTTTCCCCTGTGTAATTACCTTAACAACTCCGGCTGTTTTTATTCTCAGAAGGTTTACTCCCTGATATACAGCTGCCTACCCCATTCGTAAGTGCAGGGCGTAAATGAGCTTTTTTCTCTGTTCCCTCACCACAATCCAGATTCTTTTGGGTAGTTACCAGTACAGTAACCATACCAGGAAGTACTTAATTTATTAAGCTACTGCTTTTCTTAATGTCAGTGGAGATATTTACTGATAAACAGCTACCTACGCAGCATGTTCATGTCGTTCCTAAATGAGCTTTTAACTCTCTCCCCTCACCACAAATCAGATTCTTCTGAGGAGTTCCCAGTACATTATGCTTTCCCCTGTGTAATTGCCTTAAAAAGCTCCAGCTTTTTTTATTCTCAGAAGTTTAACTCCCTGATATACAGCTGCCTACCCCCTTCGTAAGTGCAGGTCCTAAATGAGATGTTTTCTCTGTTCCCTCACCACAATCCAGATTCTTTTGGGGAGTTACCAGTACAGTAACGATACAAGGAAGTACTTAATTCATTAAGCTACTGCTTTTCTTAATCTCAGTGGAGATATTTACTGATAAACAGCTACCTACGCAGCATGTTCATGTCGTTCCTAAATGAGCTTTTATCTCTCTCCCCTCACCACAAATCAGATTCTTCTGAGGAGTTCCCAGTACATTATCCTTTCCCCTGTGTAATTACCTTAACAAGCTCCAGCTGTTTTTATTCTCAGAATCGATACTCCCTGATATACAGCTGCCTACCCCCTTCGTAAGTGCAGGTCCTAAATGAGCTTTTTTCTCTGTTCCCTCACCACAATCCAGATTCTTTTGGGGAGTTACCAGTACAGTAACCATACCAGGAAGTACTTAATTTATTAAGCTACTGCTTTTCTTAATCTCAGTGGAGATATTTACTGATAAACAGCTACCTACGCAGCATGTTCATGTCGTTCCTAAATGAGCTTTTATCTCTCTCCCCTCACCACAAATCAGATTCTTCTGAGGAGTTCCCAGTACATTATCCTTTCCCCTGTGTAATTACCTTAACAAGCTCCAGCTGTTTTTATTCTCAGACGGTTTACTCCCTGATATACAGCTGCCTTACCCCTTCGTAAGTGCAGGTCCTAAATGAGATTATTTCTCTGTTCCCTCACCACAATCCAGATTCTTTTGGGGAGTTACCAGTACAGTAACCATACCAGGAAGTTCTTAATTTATTAAGCTACTGCTTTTCTTAATCTCAGTGGAGATATTTACTGATAAACAGCTAACTACGCAGCATGTTCATGTCGTTCCTAAATGAGCTTTTTTCTCTGTTCCCTCACCACAATCCAGATTCTTTTGCGGAGTTACCAGTACAGTATCCATACCAGGAAGTACTTAATTTATTAAGCTACTGCTTTTCTTAATCTCAGTGGAGATATTTACTGAAAAACAGCTACCTACGCAGCATGTTCATGTCGTTCCTAAATGAGCTTTTTTCTCTGTTCCCTCTCCACAATCCAGATTCTTTTGGGGAGTTACCAGTACAGTATCCATACCAGGAAGTACTTAATTTATTAAGCTACTGCTTTTCTTAATCTCAGTGGAGATATTTACTGATAAACAGCTACCTACGCAGCATGTTCATGTCGTTCCTAAATGACCTTTTATCTCTCTCCCCTCACCACAAATCAGATTCTTCTGAGGAGTTCCCAGTACATTATCCTTTCCCCTGTGTAATTACCTTAACAAGCCCCAGCTGTTTTTATTCTCAGAATCGATACTCCCTGATATACAGCTGCCTACCCCCTTCGGAAGTGCAGGTCCTAAATGAGCTTTTTTTCTGTTCCCTCACCACAATCCAGATTCTTTTAGGGAGTTACCAGTACAGTAACCATACCAGGAAGTACTTAATTTATTAAGCTACTGCTTTTCTTAATCTCAGTGGAGATATTTACTGATAAACAGCTACCTACGCAGCATGTTCATGTCGTTCCTAAATGAGCTTTTATCTCTCTCCCCTCACCACAAATCAGATTCTTCTGAGGAGTTCCCAGTACATTATCCTTTCCCCTGTGTAATTACCTTAAGAAGCTCCAGCTGTTTTTATTCTCAGAATCGATACTCCCTGATATACAGCTGCCTACCCCCTTCGTAAGTGCAGGTCCTAAATGAGCTTTTTTCTCTGTTCCCTCACCACAATCCAGATTCTTTTGGGGAGTTACCAGTACAGTACCCATACCAGGAAGTACTTAATTTATTAAGCTACTGCTTTTCTTAATCTCAGTGGAGATATTTACTGATAAACAGCTACCTACGCAGCATGTTCCTGTCGTTCCTAAATGAGATTTTATCTCTCTCCCCTCACCACAAATCAGATTCTTCTGAGGAGTTCCCAGTACATTATCCTTTCCACTGTGTAATTACCTTAACAAGCTCCAGCTGTTTTTATTCTCAGAAGGTTTACTCCCTGATATACAGCTGCCTACCCCCTTCGTAAGTCCAGGTCCTAAATGAGCTTTTTTCTCTGTTCCCTCACCACAATCCAGATTCTTTTGGGGAGTTACCAGTACAGTAACCATACCAGGAAGTACTTAATTTATTAAGCTACTGCTTTTCTTAATCTCAGTGGAGATATTTACTGATAAACAGCTACCTATGCATCATGTTCATGTCGTTCCTAAATGAGCTTTTATCTCTCTCCCCTCACCACAAATCAGATTCTTCTGAGGAGTTCCCAGTACATTATCCTTTCCCCTGTGTAATTACCTTAATAAGCTCCAGCTGTTTTTATTCTCAGAATCGATACTCCCTGATATACAGCTGCCTACCCCCTTCGTAAGTTCAGGTCCTAAATGAGCTTTTTTCTCTGTTCCCTCACCACAATCCAGATTCTTTTGGGGAGTTACCAGTACAGTAACCATACCAGGAAGTACTTAATTTATTAAGCTACTGCTTTTCTTAATCTCAGTGTAGATATTTACTGATAAACAGCTACCTACACAGCATGTTCATGTCGTTCCTAAATGAGCTTTTATCTCTCTCCCCTCACCACAAATCAGATTCTTCTGAGGAGTTCCAAGTACATTATCCTTTCCCCTGTGTAATTACCTTAACAAGCTCCAGCTGTTTTTATTCTCAGAAGGTTTACTCCCTGATAGACTGCTGCCTACCCCCTTCGTAAGTGCAGGTCCTAAATGAGCTTTTTTCTCTGTTCCCTCACCACAAGACAGAATCTTTTGGGGAGTTACCAGTACAGTAACCATACCAGGAAGTACTTAATTTATTAAGCTACTGCTTTTCTTAATCTCAGTGGAGATATTTACTGATAAACAGCTACCTACGCAGCATGTTCATGTCGTTCCTAAATGAGCTTTTATCTCTCTCCCCTCACCACAAATCAGATTCTTCTGAGGAGTTCCCAGTACATTATCCTTTCCCCTGTGTAATTACCTTAACAAGCTCCAGCTGTTTTTATTCTCAGACGGTTTACTCCCTGATATACAGCTGCCTTACCCCTTCGTAAGTGCAGGTCCTAAATGAGATTATTTCTCTGTTCCCTCACCACAATCCAGATTCTTTTGGGGAGTTACCAGTACAGTAACCATACCAGGAAGTTCTTAATTTATTAAGCTACTGCTTTTCTTAATCTCAGTGGAGATATTTACTGATAAACAGCTAACTACGCAGCATGTTCATGTCGTTCCTAAATGAGCTTTTTTCTCTGTTCCCTCACCACAATCCAGATTCTTTTGCGGAGTTACCAGTACAGTATCCATACCAGGAAGTACTTAATTTATTAAGCTACTGCTTTTCTTAATCTCAGTGGAGATATTTACTGAAAAACAGCTACCTACGCAGCATGTTCATGTCGTTCCTAAATGAGCTTTTTTCTCTGTTCCCTCTCCACAATCCAGATTCTTTTGGGGAGTTACCAGTACAGTATCCATACCAGGAAGTACTTAATTTATTAAGCTACTGCTTTTCTTAATCTCAGTGGAGATATTTACTGATAAACAGCTACCTACGCAGCATGTTCATGTCGTTCCTAAATGACCTTTTATCTCTCTCCCCTCACCACAAATCAGATTCTTCTGAGGAGTTCCCAGTACATTATCCTTTCCCCTGTGTAATTACCTTAACAAGCCCCAGCTGTTTTTATTCTCAGAATCGATACTCCCTGATATACAGCTGCCTACCCCCTTCGGAAGTGCAGGTCCTAAATGAGCTTTTTTTCTGTTCCCTCACCACAATCCAGATTCTTTTAGGGAGTTACCAGTACAGTAACCATACCAGGAAGTACTTAATTTATTAAGCTACTGCTTTTCTTAATCTCAGTGGAGATATTTACTGATAAACAGCTACCTACGCAGCATGTTCATGTCGTTCCTAAATGAGCTTTTATCTCTCTCCCCTCACCACAAATCAGATTCTTCTGAGGAGTTCCCAGTACATTATCCTTTCCCCTGTGTAATTACCTTAAGAAGCTCCAGCTGTTTTTATTCTCAGAATCGATACTCCCTGATATACAGCTGCCTACCCCCTTCGTAAGTGCAGGTCCTAAATGAGCTTTTTTCTCTGTTCCCTCACCACAATCCAGATTCTTTTGGGGAGTTACCAGTACAGTACCCATACCAGGAAGTACTTAATTTATTAAGCTACTGCTTTTCTTAATCTCAGTGGAGATATTTACTGATAAACAGCTACCAACGCAGCATGTTCCTGTCGTTCCTAAATGAGATTTTATCTCTCTCCCCTCACCACAAATCAGATTCTTCTGAGGAGTTCCCAGTACATTATCCTTTCCACTGTGTAATTACCTTAACAAGCTCCAGCTGTTTTTATTCTCAGAAGGTTTACTCCCTGATACACAGCTGCCTACCCCCTTCGTAAGACCAGGTCCTAAATGAGCTTTTTTCTCTGTTCCCTCACCACAATCCAGATTCTTTTGGGGAGTTACCAGTACAGTAACCATACCAGGAAGTACTTAATTTATTAAGCTACTGCTTTTCTTAATCTCAGTGGAGATATTTACTGATAAACAGCTACCTATGCATCATGTTCATGTCGTTCCTAAATGAGCTTTTATCTCTCTCCCCTCACCACAAATCAGATTCTTCTGAGGAGTTCCCAGTATATTATCCTTTCCCCTGTGTAATTACCTTAATAAGCTCCAGCTGTTTTTATTCTCAGAATCGATACTCCCTGATATACAGCTGCCTACCCCCTTCGTAAGTTCAGGTCCTAAATGAGCTTTTTTCTCTGTTCCCTCACCACAATCCAGATTCTTTTGGGGAGTTACCAGTACAGTAACCATACCAGGAAGTACTTAATTTATTAAGCTACTGCTTTTCTTAATCTCAGTGGAGATATTTACTGATAAACAGCTACCTACACAGCATGTTCATGTCGTTCCTAAATGAGCTTTTATCTCTCTCCCCTCACCACAAATCAGATTCTTCTGAGGAGTTCCAAGTACATTATCCTTTCCCCTGTGTAATTACCTTAACAAGCTCCAGCTGTTTTTATTCTCAGAAGGTTTACTCCCTGATAGACTGCTGCCTACCCCCTTCGTAAGTGCAGGTCCTAAATGAGCTTTTTTCTCTGTTCCCTCACCACAAGACAGAATCTTTTGGTGAGTTACCAGTACAGTAACCATACCAGGAAGTACTTAATTTATTAAGCTACTGCTTTTCTTAATCTCAGTGGAGATATTTACTGATAAACAGTTACCTACGCAGCATGTTCATATCGTTCCTAAATGAGCTTTTATCTCTCTCCCCTCACCACAAATCAGATTCTTCTGAGGATTTCCCAGTACATTATCCTTTCCCCTGTGTAATTACCTTAACAAGCTCCAGCTGTTTTTATTCTCAGAAGGTTTATTCTCTGATATACAGCTGCCTACCCCCTTCGTAAGTGCAGGTCCTAAATGAGCTTTTCTCTCTGTTCCCTCACCACAATCCAGATTCTTTTGGGGAGTTACCAGTACAGTATCCATAGCAGGAAATACTTAATTTATTAAGCTACTTCTTTTCTTAATCTCAGTGGAGACATTTACTGATAAACAGCTACCTACGCAGCATGTTCATGTCGTTCCTAAATGAGCTTTTATCTCTCTCCCCTCACCACAAATCAGATTCTTCTGAGGGGTTCCCAGTACATTATCCTTTCCCCTGTGTAATTACCTTAACAAGCTCCAGCTGTTTTTATTCTCAGAAGGTTTACTCCCTGATATAGAGCTGCCTACCCCCTTCGTAAGTGCAGGTCATAATTGAGCTTTTTTCTCTGTTCCCTCACCACAATCCAGATTCTTTTGGGGAGTTACCAGTACAGTAACCATACCAGGAAGTACTTAATTTATTAAGCTACTGCTTTTTCTTAATCTCAGTAGAGATATTTACTGATAAACAGCTACCTACGCACCATGTTCATGTCGTTCCTAAATGAGCTTTTATCTCTCTCCCCTCACCACAAATCAGATTCTTCTGAGGAGGTCCCAGTACATTACCCTTTCCCCTGTGTAATTGCCTTAAAAAGCTCCAGCTGTTTTTATTCTCAGAAGTTTAACTCCCTGATATACAGCTGCCTACCCCCTTCGTAAATGCAGGTCTTAAATGAGATTTTTCTCTGTTCCCTCACCACAATATAGATTCTTTTGGGGAGTTACCAGTACAGTAACCATACCAGGAAGTACTTAATTTATTAAGCTACTGCTTTTCTTAATCTCAGTGGAGATATTTACTGATAAACAGCTACCTACGCAGCATGTTCATGTCGTTCCTAAATGAGCTTTTATCTCTCTCCTCTCACCACAAATCAGATTCTTCTGAGGAGTTCCCAGTACATTATCCGTTCCCCTGTGTATTTACCTTAACAAGCTCCAGCTGTTTTTATTCTCAGAAGGTTTATTCCCTTATATACAGCTGCCTACCCCCTTCGTAAGTGCAGGTCCTAAATGGGATTTTTTCTCTGTTCCCTCACCACAATCCAGATTCTTTTGGGGAGTTACCAGTACAGTAACCATACCAGGAAGTACTTAATTTATTAAGCTACTGCTTTTCTTATTCTCAGTGGAGATATTTACTGATAAACAGCTACGTATGCAGCATGTTCATGTCGTTCCTAAATGAGCTTTTATCTCTCTCCCCTCACCACAAATCAGATTCTTCTGAGGAGTTCCCAGTACATTATCCTTTCCCCTGTGTAATTACCTTAACAAGCTCCAGCTGTTTTTATTCTCAGAACGTTTACTCCCTGATATACAACTGCCTACACCCTTCGTAAGTGAAGGTCCTAAATGAGCTTTTTTCTCTGGTCCCTCACCACAATCCAGATTCTTTTGGGGAGTTACCAGTACAGTAACCATACCAGGAAGTACTTAATTTATTAAGCTACTGCTTTTCTTAATCTCAGTGGAGATATTTACTGATAAACAGCTACCTACGCAGCATGTTCATGTCGTTCCTAAATGAGCTTTTATCTCTCTCCCCTCACCACAAATCAGATTCTTCTGAGGGGTTCCCAGTACATTATCCTTTCCCCTGTGTAATTACCTTAACAATCTCCAGCTGTTTTTATTCTCAGAAGGTTTAGTCCCTGATATACAGCTGCCTACCCCCTTCGTAAGTGCAGGTCCTAAATGAGCTTTTTTCTCTGTTCCCTCAAACAATCCAGATTCTTTTGGGGAGTTACCAGTACAGTAACCATACCAGGAAGTACTTAATTTATTAAGCTACTGCTTTTCTTAATCTCAGTGGAGATATTTACTGATAAACAGCTACCTACGCAGCATGTTCATGTCGTTCCTAAATGAGCTTTTATCTCGCTCCCCTCACCACAAATCAGATTCTTCTGAGGAGTTCCCAATGCATTATCCTTTCCCCTGTGTAATTACCTTAACAAGCTCCAGCTGTTTTTATTCTCAGAAGGTTTACTCCCTGATATACAGCTGCTATTCCCTTCGTAAGTGCAGGTCCTAAATGAGATTTTTTCTCTGTTCCCTCACCACAATCCAGATTCTTTTGGGGAGTTACCAGTACAGTAACCATACCAGGAAGTACTTAATTTATTAAGCTACTGCTTTTCTTAATCTCAGTGGAGATATTTACTGATAAACAGCTACCTAAGCAGCATGTTCATGTCGTTCCTAAATGAGCTTTTATCTCTCTCCCCTCACCACAAATCAGATTCTTTGAGGGGTTCCCAGTACATTATCCTTTCCCCTGTGTAATTACCTTAACAACTCCGGCTGTTTTTATTCTCAGAAGGTTTACTCCCTGATATACAGCTGCCTACCCCATTCGTAAGTGCAGGGCCTAAATGAGATTTTTTCTCTGTTCCCTCACCACAATCCAGATTCTTTTGGGGAGTTACCAGTACAGTAACGATACAAGGAAGTACTTAATTCATTAAGCTACTGCTTTTCTTAATCTCAGTGGAGATATTTACTGATAAACAGCTACCTACGCAGCATGTTCATGTCGTTCCTAAATGAGCTTTTATCTCTCTCCCCTCACCACAAATCAGATTCTTCTGAGGAGTTCACAGTACATTATCCTTTCCCCCTGTGTAATTACCTTAACAAGCTCCAGCTGTTTTTATTCTCAGAATCGATACTCCCTGATATACAGCTGCCTACCCCCTTCGTAAGTGCAGGTCCTAAATGAGCTTTTTTCTCTGTTCCCTCACCACAATCCAGATTCTTTTGGGGAGTTACCAGTACAGTAACCATACCAGGAAGTACTTAATTTATTAAGCTACTGCTTTTCTTAATCTCAGTGGAGATATTTACTGATAAACAGCTACCTACGCAGCATGTTCATGTCGTTCCTAAATGAGCTTTTATCTCTCTCCCCTCACCACAAATCAGATTCTTCTGAGGAGTTCCCAGTACATTATCCTTTCCCCTGTGTAATTACCTTAACAAGCTCCAGCTGTTTTTATTCTCAGACGGTTTACTCCCTGATATACAGCTGCCTTACCCCTTCGTAAGTGCAGGTCCTAAATGAGATTATTTCTCTGTTCCCTCACCACAATCCAGATTCTTTTGGGGAGTTACCAGTACAGTAACCATACCAGGAAGTACTTAATTTATTAAGCTACTGCTTTTCTTAATCTCAGTGGAGATATTTACTGATAAACAGCTAACTACGCAGCATGTTCATGTCGTTCCTAAATGAGCTTTTTTCTCTGTTCCCTCACCACAATCCAGATTCTTTTGCGGAGTTACCAGTACAGTATCCATACCAGGAAGTACTTAATTTATTAAGCTACTGCTTTTGTTAATCCCAGTGGAGATATTTACTGATAAACAGCTACCTACGCAGCATGTTCATGTCGTTCCTAAATGAGCTTTTATCTCTCTCCCCTCACCACAAATCAGATTCTTCTGAGGGGTTCCAGTACATTATCCTTTCCCCTGTGTAATTACCTTAACAAGCTCCAGCTATTTTTATTCTCAGAAGGTTTACTCCCTGATATACAGCTGCCTACCCCCTTCGTAAGTGCAGGTCATAATTGAGCTTTTTTCTCTGTTCCCTCACCACAATCCAGATTCTTTTGCGGAGTTACCAGTACAGTAACCATACCAGGAAGTACTTAATTTATTAAGCTACTGCTTTTCTTAATCTCAGTGGAGATATTTACTGATAAACAGCTACCTACGCAGCATGTTCATGTCGTTCCTAAATGAGCTTTTTTCTCTGTTCCCTCTCCACAATCCAGATTCTTTTGGGGAGTTACCAGTACAGTATCCATACCAGGAAGTACTTAATTTATTAAGCTACTGCTTTTTCTTACTCTCAGTGGAGATATTTACTGATAAACAGCTACCTACGCAGCATGTTCATGTCGTTCCTAAATGAGCTTTTATCTCTCTCCCCTCACCACAAATCAGATTCTTCTGAGGAGTTCCCAGTACATTATCCTTTCCCCTGTGTAATTACCTTAACAAGCTCCAGGGGTTTTTATTCTCAGAATCGATACTCCCTGATATACAGCTGCCTACCACCTTCGTAAGTGCAGGTCCTAAATGAGCTTTTTTCTCTGTTCCCTCACCACAATCCAGATTCTTTTGGAGAGTTACCAATACAGTAACCATACCAGGAAGTACTTAATTTATTAAGCTACTGCTTTTCTTAATCTCAGTGGAGATATTTACTGATAAACAGCTACCTACGCAGCATGTTCATGTCGTTCCTAAATGAGCTTTTATCTCTCTCCCCTCACCACAAATCAGATTCTTCTGAGGAGTTCCCAGTACATTATCCTTTCCCCTGTGTAATTACCTTAACAAGCTCCAGCTGTTTTATTCTCAGAATCGATACTCCCTGATATACAGCTGCCTACCCCCTTCGTAAGTGCAGGACCTAAATGAGCTTTTTTCTCGGTTCCCTCACCACAATCCAGATTCTTTTGGGGAGTTACCAGTACAGTAACCATACCAGGAAGTACTTAATTTATTAAGCTACTGCTTTTCTTAATCTCAGTGGAGATATTTACTGATAAACAGCTACCTACGCAGCATGTTCATGTCGTTCCTAAATGAGCTTTTATCTCTCTCCCCTCACCACATATCAGATTCTTCTGAGGAGTTCCCAGTACACTATCCTTTCCCCTGTGTAATTACCTTAACAAGCTCCAGCTGTTTTTATTCTCAGACGGTTTACTCCCTGATATACAGCTGCCTTACCCCTTCGTAAGTGCAGGTCCTAAATGAGATTATTTCTCTGTTCCCTCACCACAATCCAGATTCTTTTGGGGAGTTACCAGTACAGTAACCATACCAGGAAGTACTTAATTTATTAAGCTACTGCTTTTCTTAATCTCAGTGGAGATATTTACTGATAAACAGCTAACTACGCAGCATGTTCATGTCGTTCCTAAATGAGCTTTTTTCTCTGTTCCCTCACCACAATCCAGATTCTTTTGCGGAGTTACCAGTACAGTATCCATACCAGGAAGTACTTAATTTATTAAGCTACTGCTTTTGTTAATCCCAGTGGA
>NW_025957363.1:12500-46054 GCF_023159225.1 Perognathus longimembris pacificus | reverse complement strand
TTGTTTTCCTGCGTTTCTCCACTGCTTCTGGATGCTGGTTTTTGCTGGGTTCTTGGTGGAGTGTTGGGTGTTGGAGTTCCCAGCTCGCTATTCAGTTGGTGCGAGTCGGGGTGCCTCCCTATTGTCTCGGCGCCATCTTTCTCTCTTCTGGAATTCTTAATTAAAGTATTCCCTGTACTTGGGAGACTTAATAAATTTAAAACTGTTCATCAGGCTTAATCTTAAACTCTCCCCCCCCAAAAAAAATTACCGTGCATATTATGATTAATTGTTCATAAACTGTAAAATGCTTATGCCACATTAAATTAATGCATACATGCTTATAAGCAAGTAATAACCCCCATAAAGTACGTTTACATCCTGTTCTATCCACATTAAATGCTCCAAAATATGAATATTGTACAGTATAATCAGTTAATGCTTGTAAACAGTAATACCATACGCACATTAGTCCATTAAATTTCGTTAGTCCTTGAACACGTGGATATCCCCTACTACTTGTTGTCTCTAATCTACCATCCTCCGTGAAACCATCAACCCGCCTACTCAGCCTACCCTTCTTGCTCCAGGCCCATAAAACTTGGGGGTAGCTATTGTGAAACTATACCTGACATCTGGTTTGTACCTCAGGGCCATAAAATTAAGATCACCCACACGTTCCCCTTAAGACATCTTGATGGATTAGTGAGTAATCAGCCATGACCAACATAACTGTCATACCCCTGGTATTTTTTTATTTTCTGCATGCTGTGACTCAGCTAAGCCGTCAAGGCATGGACGCAGTCAATTGATCTATAGCTGGATTTATTAACTAACATTCTCCAACCCCATAAGTATCAAGCCATTGACATATTAATTAATGCTCGAGGACATGAAAAAATGTTATACTAAAAAGTACTCTAATGCATACACAGAAATAATATTTATTCTTCCCCCCTTAGGAGATTAGCACTTTGTTAACACCCATTTTCCCTAAACATTAATAGATGCAAATACCAACGTAGTCCTAATCTGAACTTTCTAAAAACTTAGTGGAACACTCAAAACTCCTAAGGCCACCCGGTTAATGTAATTGTTTAATCCAATAAACACAAAGGTTTGGTCTTGGCCTTTTTATTTGCTGTCATTAAAATTATACATGCAAATATCAGTACGCTGGTGAGTTTTACCCTAAAATTCAGTTAGAATAAAAGGAGTAGGTTTTAAGCTCTCAATATAACAATTGAAGCTCATAATGCCATGTTTAACCACATCCCCATGGGCTACATCAGGGATAAAAATTAAGCTATGAACTTAAGTTCGACTTAAGTTATACTGACATAGGGTTGGTAAACATCGTGCCAGCCACCGCGGTCATACGAAAGACCCAAATTAAGTTCGGTGTAACGAGTGTTGAATTAAATATCCATTAAAATTAAAGTACAGCTAAGCTGTAAGAAGTCCTACCATTTATGAAAAACAATGTGGAAAGAAATCTTATGTAATTAAAACAGTAAAACTATAACACAAACTGTGATTATATACCCCACTATGTAAGTTGTAAACATAAATAGGTTTAAAACAAGCATATTCACCAGAGAACTAGGCACAGTTTAAAACTCAAAGGACTTGGTAGTGCTTTATATCCATGTAGAGGAGCCTGTTCCGTAATCAATAAACCCCAATAAACCTCACTATTTCTTGCGAATTCAGTCTATATACCAACATCTTCAGAAAACCCTAAAAAGGCCCTCAGTAAGCCCAATTATATTATTAAAAAAGTTAGGTCGAGGTGTAACTCGGGATGAAATGGCCTACATTTCTGGTCCTGAACATAGGAAACCTTGTCTGGAATAGACAACATAAAGGATGATTTAGCAGTAAAGTAAAAATAGAGTGTTTACTTGAATAGAGCAATGAAGCACACACACACACACCGCCACTCACCCTCCTCAATATTTGATGCAGATAAGTACATAACTTTTAACTACAAGAATTAAGAGGAGATAAGTCTTAACAAGCTAAGCGTACTGGAAAAGTGCACCTTGATTAATCAAAGTATAGCTTAAATAAAGCATGTGACTTACAGTCAGAATACTTCAAAATACTTGAATGCTTTGAACTATTGCTAGCCTAGCCTTCCATAAACTAAATTATTCTTAATTGTATAAATTAAATCATTCACTCCTAAACTAGTATAGGAGATAGAAATTTTATTACTAGATCTTATAGAAACAGTACCGCAAAGGAAAGATGAAAGATATAATTAAAGTATAATAAAGCAAAGATAAAAACCTTCCACCTTTTGCATAGTGGACTAACTAGAATAAATTTGACAAAAAGTGTTTTCGCCAAACACCCCAAAATCAGACGCAATACCTTTAAATGGCTAGCCAGAGCCCCTGCCGGGCCAGCCGGCAGGGGGACAAGAATCCTGACTGAGGGGCGGCAGGGATACGGAAAAGGAAAAATAAGGCAAGAGAAAAAAGACAAGAGACAAAGATGGGGTACGGGAGGTCTGCATCTCGAGATTGAGACTCAAGACTGCAGCAACAGTTTATTCTTAACTTCCAGCTTATATGCAGTTTTGGAACCAGGGAATAACATAGGGTTGTTAAAATTCCAGAACACAAAGAGGCTTTGAAGTTTACAACATTTGATTACAGTAAACACAAGGTAACAAAGCAATTCCGGACAGTGGCTGTGGACTTTGCCTTTAGCATATCCTGGCGGTAACAGCACAGCCAGAGGTGAAAATGAACCTAGGTGCAAGTTTGACTCCCGACATCTTGGCGACATCGGCACAGCCAGAGGTCAGGATGAGCTTAGCTGCTAGCTCGGCTCCCGACAAGAGCCAACTCTTCTATGTCGCAAAATAGTGAGATAATTTAAAGGTAGAGGTGAAAATCCTACTGAGCAGATGATAGCTGGTTGCCCAGCCAAAGAATTGTAGTTCAACTTAAAATTTACCTAAAATATTAATAAATTAAATGTAAATTTTAATGTTAATCTAAAGAGTTACAGCTCTTCAGAATTACGATTCAACCTTTTCTAGTGAATAAATAATCATAATTGGCCTAAAAGCAGCCACCAATTAAGAAAGCGTTCAAGCTCAACACGAGTTAAATATAAATATTACTAAACCTATAACAATTCCTACAAATACAGTGGGCCAATTATATTAGATGCACCAATGTTAGTATAAGTAATAAGAATAATTTCTGCTTGACATAAATGTATATCCGCCCGAATAAGTCACTGATAATTAAAATTAACATTTAAAAAACCCCATATTAATCTAAACCCATACAAACCAATGTTAATCCAACACAGCTATGTCACCAAAGAAAGATTTAAAAATTTTAAGAGGAACTTGGCAAACACAAGCCCCGCCTGTGTACTGAAAACAGCACCTGTAGCATCACAAGTATTAGAGGCACTGCCTGACCAGTGACTAACATTAAATGGCTGTGGTATCCTAACTGTGCAATGGTAGCATAATCACTTGTTTCTTAATTAGGGACTAGTATGAACGGCATAATGAGGGCTTAACTGTCTCTTACATTTAGCCCATGAAATTGACCTTTCCGTGAAGAGGCGGAAATTAAATAATAAGACAAGAAGACCCTATGGACCTTAAATTAACTTCTATTAAAAACTTAAACTCACTGTAGCAGAGGTAAACAGTAACAAGCTAGAAAGAAAATTTTGGTTGGGGTGACCTCGGAGAAAAAAATAATCCTCCGAAAGACCTAGACCTGGACTTTCAAGTCAAAGTTAAACTACGTCACCTTGATCAGAATTTCTGATCAATGGACCAAGTTACCCTAGGGATAACAGCGCAATCTCATGAAATAGTCCATATTGATAATGAGGTTTACGCCCTCGATGTTGGATCAGGACATCCAAATGGTGCAGCAGCTATTAGAGGTTTGTTTGTTCAACGATTAAGGTCCTACGTGATCTGAGTTCAGACGGAGAAATCCATGTCGGTTTCTATCTATTTACTATTTTTCGTAGTACGAAAGGACCAGAGAAATAAGGCCAACTTTTTCCAAAGCGCCTTAATGCTTAATTAATGATTTATTTCTTCATTAAATTAGCATGCCCAAAATAAGTTCCAGGATAAGGAACTGTTAGGATGGCAGAGCTCGGCAATTGTGTAAGATCTAAAACTTTATTATCAGAGGTTCAACTCCTCTTCCTAACATCTTGTTTATTTTAAATTTACTTGTATTTATTATTCCAATTTTATTAGCAATAGCCTTCTTAACCCTACTGGAACGCAAGATCCTAGGCTATATACAATTACAAAAAGGTCTTAACATTGTATGTCCATACGGTGTTTTTCAACCATTCTTGGATGCTATAAAACTGATCATTAAAGAGCCTATTCATCTTATCGGCATCAAGCATATCAGTGTATTCAATTTTATGATCAGGTTGAGCATCCAATTCAAAATACGCTATATTTGGAGCATTACGAGCTATAGCTCAAACCATTTCATATGAAGTAAGCCTAGCAATCATCCTCCTATCAATCATACTATTAGCTGGACCATTCTCAATATTATCCCTATCAATGTCTCAAGAATATATCTGAATAATTCTCCCAGCATGACCCCTAGCTATAATATGATTTATCTACAGACTAGCTGAAACAAACCGAGCTCCCTTTGACCCAACCAAAGGTGAATCTGAAGTAGTTTCAGGCTTCAATGTTGAATATGCCACAGGACCGAATGCCTTATTCTTTATGGCAGAATATATAAATATTATCCTAATAAATTCATTAACCGATATTTTATTTTTTGGTCTAACATACTCAACACTCAGTGCAGAAATGATAACTTCAAATTTAGTTGTAAAAGTATTAATTTTAACTTCTTCGTTTCTATGGATCATTTTTTTTTTTTTTTTGGCCAGTCCTGTACCTTGGACTCAGGGCCTGAGCACTGTCCCTGGCTTCCTTTTGCTCAAGGCTAGCACTCTGCCACTTGAGCCACAGTGCCACTTCTGGCCGTTTTCTGTATATGTGGTGCTGGGGAATCGAACCCAGGGCCTCATGTATAGGAGGCAAGCTCTCTTGCCACTAGGCCATATCCCCAGCCCTCTATGGATCATTTTTGATATGACCAACTTATGCATTTTCTATGAAAAACTTCCTTCCCCTAACCCTGCTCTATGTATGTGGCACATTTCACTACCTATATGTAAGACGAGCATACCACCACTAATATAGAAATATGTCTGTCTAAAGAGTTATTTTGATAGAGTAAAATATAAGGGTTATATTCCTTTTATTTCTAGAATTGTAGGACTCGAACTCAACCTAATAACTCAAAATTCTTCGTGCTACCTATTACACTAAATTCTAGTAAGGTCAGCTAATTAAAGGTCTCCTGCCCATACTCCGAAAATGTTGGTTTTATCCCCTCCCATATTAATATTGTTGTATATTCACTAGTTACATTTACTATCTTTATAGTATCTTTATTTCTCACAACCTCACACTCAATATACATATGAATAGGACTAGAAATTAGCATACTTGGGGGGCTGGGGATATAGCCTAGTGGCAAGAGTGCCTGCCTCGGATACACGAGGCCCTAGGTTCGATTCCCCAGCACCACATATACAGAAAACGGCCAGAAGTGGCGCTGTGGCTCAAGTGGCAGAGTGCTAGCCTTGAGCGGAAGAAGCCAGGGACAGTGCTCAGGCCCTGAGTCCAAGGCCCAGGACTGGCCAAAAAAAAAAAAAAGAAATTAGCATACTAGCAATTATTCCTATAATAATTTACAACAGTAACCCACGTTCAACAGAAGCAGCCACAAAATATTTCCTAACACAAGCAACAGCATCAATAATCCTTATATATGACATCCTCAATAACCTTGATTCATCTGGACAATGAAACATAGTTGACCTAAAAGACAACCTATACCTATATATACTACCAATTGCCCTAGCCATAAAACTTGGATTAGCCCCATTCCACCTTTGAGTATTAGAAGTTACTCAAGGCATTCCATTACTCTCTGGTATAATCCTACTAACATGACAAAAACTGGCTCCAATCTCAATTATATACCAAATGGCCAACAACCTAAATACAAACATAATATTTATAGCTATATCAGCAATTCTTATTGGGGGCTGAGGAGGTCTTAATCAGACTCAAATACGGAAAAGCCTAGCATATTCATGCATCGCCCATGTAGGATGGATAGCAGCAACAACAATCTATAATCCCACCGCAATAACCCTTAACTTACTTACATCATACGTACAATTAACATGTTCATCTCCTTAGACTTTCTTTCAGCTAATAACACTACATCTCTAACCATAGCATGAAATTCTCCCCTATTAATTACTTTAATTATGCTGGTCACACATATCATTAGGAGGACTACCCCCACTAACAGGATTTCTACCTAAATGGTTTATTATCCAAGAAATAGTGTCAAACAAAAATATTATAGCAAGTATATTTATAGCCATATCAGCCATACTAAACCTTTACTTTTATCTTTGACTAATCTATTCATCTGCCCTTACATTATTTCCCCTTCCAAATAATAAATTCATATGAGCTTATGACCCATCCCGACTCTTCTTTGTCTATCCTCATTTTCACTCTCCCATCCCCATTATTGAACTCAATATTCTAGAAATTTAGGTCAACCAAAGACCCTAAGTAAACACTCAAATTTAATTTCCGTCTTTAAGGACTGCAGAACGAATAGTACATCTTCTGGACGCAAACCAATCACTTAAGCTAAATCCTCACTAGATTGATAGGTATCAAACCTACAAAATACTAGTTAACAGCTAAATACCCTAAATCATCTGGCTTCAATGTACTTCTCCCGCCAAGAAAAAAGGCAGGAGAAGTCCCGGAAGGATTGAAGCTGCTCCTTTGAATTTGCAATTCAATATGAAATGTCACCTCAGGACTATGATAGAAAGTGGTCTACCCCTGTAATTAGATTTACAGTCTAATTCCTTACTCAGCCATTCTATCAATAATTATGTTCATTATTCATTGATTATTTTCAACCAATAAAGAAATTGGAACCCTATACTTTATATTCAGAGCATGAGCCGGAAGAGTAGGTGCGGGTTTATGCATCCTCATCCAAGCTGAACTTTGTCAACCAGGAGCTCCATTAGGGGATGATCAAAGCTACAATGTAGCTGTCACCGCCCACGCATTTGTTACAATTTTCTTTATAGTTATACCAATTATGATTGGAGGGTTCGCAAACTGATTAGTGCCATTAATGATTGGAGCACATGATATAGCATTTCCTCATATGAATAGCATAAGCAATTCTATGATCTGAAAGTTCTTGAGAAGGCACTTTTATAGTTGTTTTAGTAACTCTCCTTTTCTCTTCCCCTCCTCCACCTCTGCCCCAATCCCTCCTCCATTTCTCCTCCTTCTCCTGCCCCTCCCTGCCTTCTCTCCTGCTCCTCCTCTTTCTCCTCCCCACTCCCCTCCCTGCTCCTCCTTCCCCTCCCATCTTCCTCTTTTCTGTCTTTCCTCTTTCTTTTTTCTCCAGACATTGTATTTGTATTTCTACTTTAGACTCGGCCGATTTTGACCTCTCATCAGCCTACCAACTGTGGGGCTTATCTTAATTTGCCACCCTACCTGGCTCAACTTCATGATCTAAAAGTTCTTAAAATGGCACTTTTTAAGTTCTGTTTTAGTAGTTAGAGACTTAGCTGTAGAATACAACAAAATGTGATTTCATTTCCCTTTTCATTTGAAAAGTATTCTCCCCTCTTCTCCTTCTCCTCTCCGCCCTGCACCCACCTCTACCGCCCCTGCTTCTGTCTCCTCCTCCTCTCCTCCTCTTCTCTGTTTTCTCCCGACATTCTATGAGGCACATGTTAGCATTCATGATTAAAAACCCGTGTGGTTTAGAATGTGTCTTCTACGGCCTTCATCAGTTCTAGGCATGTTTGATCAGAGTCCTTGCCTTGCCATGCCTGATGGCGTGCTCCTGTTGCACACACATGTCAGGGTACGGGCGGGGACCTAGTGCTGTGTATCTCTGTGTAAACTTGGACACCCCTTAAGCGTGTTTGACAAAAGAAGGCCACTTACCTCCAAGGATGCAGAGCACTGTCTGGTAAGTCACGGAGTGGGTTGGGTGGGCTTTAGTTTAAGGAATTGGGTTGTCAGGCTCCTCCGATTGCCTTCAGCTGTTGTGTGGTTGTTTGATCAGAGTCCTTGCCATGCCGTGCTTGATGGTCTGCTCCCACTGTGCCTAACTTGGGGTGACAATGGAGACGTTAATAAATGGTCAGCTGTGCTTTCACTATGTTCATGCACCTGCTCTGCACACACATGTGAGGGTATGGGTGGGGAATTGAGTTCTGTGCATCTCTGTGTATAAACGTTGGACACCCCTTAAGCATGTTTGACAAAACACGGCCACCTACCTCCAAGGATGCACAATACTGGTAAGTCACGGAAGTGGTTGTGTTGGGCTTTAGTTTAAGGAATTGGATTGTTAGGTGTCTGGGGTTACAGGTAAGGGTTAGAGTTCTTAGGGCTACTGTTTTCAGGATTGGTATGATTCAGATTAGGGTTCAGGTGTAGGGTTGTCAATTTTTTTTTTCTTTTTGGCCAGTCCTGGGGCTTGGACTCAGGGCCGGAGCACTGTCCCTGGCTTCTTGTTGCTCAAGGCTAGCACTCTGCCACTTGAGCCACAGCGCCACTTCTGGCCATTTTATGTATATGTGGTGCTGGGGAATTGAACCCAGGGCCTCATGTATAGGAGGCAAGCACTCTTTCCACTAGGCCATATCCCCAGCCCTAGGGTTGTCAATTTTAAGGATAGGTTTAAGGTTGGGTGTTAAGAAGACTCAGGGTGTGAATTATAACTAAGTTTTTAGTTTTGTTGCAGAAAAATTGATCACATTATCCCATCACATCACTACATCATGGCATGTGCTCAAATCACATCACATCCTCAGATCACACCACAGCATTACTTCACACCAACCTTACCTGAATTTGCCACCCTACCTGGCTCTATTTTATGATCTAAAAGTTCTTGAAAAGGCACTTTTTTAGTTCTGTTTCAGTAGCAATAGACTTACCTATACAATGGGATTTCATTCCCCTTTTAATTTGCAAACTGTATTCTCTCCTTTCCGCCTCTGACCCCTCCTCCTCTTCCTGTCCTCTGCTCCTTCTTTACTCTGCAGACGTTTTATGTTTGCGGTACATGTTAGCATTCATGATTACAAACCTGTGTGGTTTAGAATGTGTGTCAGGCCAATCCGATGGCCTTCAGCAGTTTTGTGGGTGTTGATCAGAGTCCTTGACCTTCCATCCCTGATGATATGCTCCTTCGGGCTTACCTTTGGGTGACAATGGAGACTTGAAAAAATGGTCAGCTGTGCTTTCACTGTGTTCATGCACCTGCTCTGCATACACATGTTAGGGTATGGGTGGGAGTTCCTGTGCTGTGTGTCTCTGTGTAAACTTGGACATACCTTAAGCATGCTTGACAATAGAAGGCCACCTACCTCCAGGGATGCAGAACACTGTCTGGTAAGTCACAGTGTGGGTTGGGGTTGGGCTTTAGTTTAAGGAATTGGGTTGTTAGGTGTCAGGGGTCAGATGGAGGGTTTTCAGGGTTTAGCTGGTATGATTGAGATTAGGGTTCAGGTGTAGGGTTGTCAATGTTAAGGATAGGGTCAAGGTTGAGTGTTAAGGATACTCAGGGTGTGAATTACAAATAAGTTTTTCGTTATGCTGCAGAAAACCATCACATCCTCACACCATATCACATCATCATAGCATGTTATGTCATCCCCTCACATCATGCCAACCTCACCTGAATGTGCCACCCTACCTGGCTAACTTTTATGATCTAAAAGTTCACAAAAAGGCACATTTTTAGTTCTGTTGTACTAGCTGCAGACTTACCTGAACAATAAAATAGAATGGGATTTCATTCCCCCCCCCGCTTTTTGGGCCAGTCTTGGGCCTTGAATTCAGGGCCTCAGCACTGTCCCTGTCTTCTTTTTGCTCTAGGCTAGCACTCTGCCACTTGAGCCATAGCGCCAGTTCTGGCCGTTTTCTGTACATGTGGTACTGGGGAATCGAACCCAGGGCCTCATGTATACAAGGCAAGCACTCTTTCCACTAGGCCATATCCCTAGCCCCTCATTCCCCTTTTCATTTGAAAACTTTCTCTCCTCCTCCCCTCTTCTCCACCTCCGCCCCGCCCCCTCCATTTCTGCTTTTCCTCCTCCCCCTACCTTCTGCCTCCCCCTCTCCTCCTCCTCTTCCTCTTCCTCCTTCCCCCTCTCCTCTGTGCTCCTTCCTGCCATTCTCCTGTTTTCTGTCTTTTCTCATTACTTTCTTTTTTCTCCAGACATTGTATTTGTATTTCTACATTATACCCAGCCAGTTTTTACCTCTCAATCTTCTTGCCTCAGCCTACCAACTGTGGGGCTTAACTGAATTTGCAACCCTACCTGGCTCAATTTTATTACCTAAAAGTTCGTGAAGTGGCACTTTTTTTTTTTGTTTTTTTGAGCAGTCCTGGGCCTTGGACTCAGGGCCTGAGCACTGTCCCTGGCTTCTTCCCGCTCAAGGCTAGCACTCTGCCACTTGAGCCACAGCGCCGCTTCTGGCCGTTTTCTGTATATGTGTTGCTGTGGAATCGATCCTAGGGCCTCGTGTATCCGAGGCAGGCACTCTTGCCACTAGGCTATATCCCCAGCCCCGAAGTGGCACTTTTTTTAGTAGCAAGTGACTTAGCTGTAGAATAAAACACAATGGGATTTCATTGTATTTTTTATTTGAAAACTTCATTCTCTCTTTACCTTCTCTTCTCCTTTTTTTTGGTCTTCTCCTCTCCCCTCTCCTCTGTTTTCTCTCTTCTCTGTGTGGTTTAGAAGGCTGTCTGTGACAGCCTTCAGCTGTTGTGGGCGTTCTTTGATCAGTGCTTGCCTCATCATGGCTGATGTGCTCCCTCTGCACACACATGTGAGTGTTTGGGCAGGGACCGAGTGCTGTGTATCTCTGTTTAAACTTGGACACCCCTTAAGCATGCATGACAAAAGAAGGCCACCTACGTCCAAGGATGCAGAACACTGGTAAGTCACAGAGTGGGTTGGGGTTGAGCGGAATCGGGTTGTTAGGTGTCTGTGGTTAGTTGTAGGTGTTTTCAGTTCTTAGACCTACTGTTTTCAGGGTTGGAATGATTGATATTAGGGTTCAGGTATAGGGTTGTCGATGTTAAGGATATGGTTAAGGCTGGGTGATCACGTCACATCATCACGTCATGTCACCAAGTCACAGGACTCCATCACATCATCATCTGACATCACATCTCATATCTAGTCACAGCTTCACATAACACTATCACATCCATCCTCAAATCACGTCATATCACATCACAGCATCATAACTTGTCACATCACATCACATCACATCACAACACAACATTCGGTTACTGTACTGGTAACTCCCCAAAAGAATCTGGATTGTGGTGAGGGAACAGAGAAAAAAGCTCATTTAGGACCTGCACTTACAAAGGGGGTAGGCAGCTGTATATCAGGAAGTATCGCTTCTGAGAATAAAAACAGCTGGAGCTTGTTAATGTAATTACACAGGGGAAAGGATAATATACTGGGAACTCCTCAGAAGAATCTGATTTGTGGTGAGGGGAGAGAGATAAAAGCTCATTTAGGAACGACATGAAAATGCTGGGTAGGTAGCTGTTTATCAGTAGATATCTCCACTGAGACTAAGAAAAGCAGTAGCTTAATAAATTAAGTACTTCCTGGTATTGATACTGTACTGGTAACTCCCCAAAAGAATCTGGATTGTGGTGAGGGAACAGAGAAAAAAGCACTTTTAGGAACGACATGAACATGCTGCCTAGGTAGCTGTTTATCAGTAAATATCTCCAATGAGATTAAGAAAAGCAGTAGCTTAATAAATTAAGTACTTCCTGGTATGGTTACTGTACTGGTAACTCCCCAAAAGAATCTGGATTGTGGTGAGGGAACAGAGAAAAAAGCTCATTTAGGACCTGCACTTACGAAGGGGGTAGGCAGCTGTATATCAGGGAGTATCGCTTCTGAGAATAAAAAAGGCTGGAGCTTGTTAAGGTAATTACACAGGGGAAAGGATAATGTACTGGGAACTCCTCAGAAGAATCTGATTTGTGGTGAGGGGAGAGAGATAAAAGCTCATTTAGGAACGACATGAACATGCTGCGTAGGTAGCTGTTTATCAGTAAATATCTCCACTGAGATTAAGAAAAGCAGTAGCGTAATAAATTAAGTATTTCCTGGTATGGATACTGTACTGGTAACTCCCCAAAAGAATCTGGATTGTGGTGAGGGAACAGAGAAAAAAGCTCATTTAGGACCTGCACTTACGAAGGGGGTAGGCAGCTGTATATCAGGGAGTAAACCTTCTGAGAATAAAAACAGCTGGAGCTTGTTAAGGTAATTCCACAGGGGAAAGGATAATGTACTGGGAACTCCTCAGAAGAATCTGATTTGTGGTGAGGGGAGAGAGATAAAAGCTCATTTAGGAAGGACATGAACATGCTGCGTAGGTAGCTGTTTATCAGTAAATATCTCCACTGAGATTAAGAAAAGCAGTACCTTAATAAATTAAGTACTTCCTGGTATGGTTACTGTACTAGTAACTCCCCAAAAGAATCTGGATTGTGGTGAGGGAACAGAGAAAAAAGCTCATTTAGGACCTGCACTTACGAAGGGGGTAGGCAGCTGTATATCAGGGAGTAAACCTTCTGAGAATAAAAACAGCTGGAGCTTGTTAAGGTAATTCCACAGGGGAAAGGATAATGTATTGGGAACTCCTCAGAAGAATCTGATTTGTGGTGAGGGGAGAGAGATAAAAGCTCATTTAGGAACGACATGAACATGCTGCCTAGGTAGCTGTTTATCAGTAAATATCTCCAATGAGATTAAGAAAAGCAGTAGCTTAATAAATTGAGTACTTCCTGGTGTGGATACTGTACTGGTAACTCCCCAAAAGAATCTGGATTGTGGTGACGGAATAGAGAAAAAAGCTCATTTAGGAACGACATGAACATGCTGCGTAGGTAGCTGTTTATCAGTAAATATCTCCACTGAGATTAAGAAAAGCAGTAGCTTAATAAATTAAGTACTTCCTGGTATGGTTACTGTACTGGTAACTCCCCAAAAGAATCTGGATTGTGGTGAGGGAACAGAGAAAAAAGCTCATTTAGGTCCTGCACATACGAAGGGGGTAGGCAGCTGTATATCAGGGAGTAAACCTTCTGAGAATAAAAACAGCTGGAGCTTGTTAAGGTAATTACACAGGGGAAAGGATAATGTACTGGGAAATCCTCAGAAAAATATGATTTGTGGTGAGTGGAGAGAGATAAAAGCTCATTTGGAACGACATGAACATGCTGCGTAGGTAGCTGTTTATCAGTAAATATCTCCACTGAGATTAAGAAAAGCAGTAGCTTAATAAATTAAGTACTTCCTGGTATGGTTACTCTCCTGGTAACTCCCCAAAAGAATCTGGATTGTGGTGAGGGAACAGAGAAAAAAGCTCATTTAGGACCTGCACTTACGAAGGGGGTAGGCAGCTGTATATCAGGGAGTAAACCTTCTGAGAATAAAAACAGCTGGAGCTTGTTAAGGTAATTACACAGGGGAAAGGATAATGTACTGGGAACTCCTCAGAAGAATCTGATTTGTGGTGAGGGGAGAGAGATAAAAGCTCATTTAGGAACGACATGAACATGCTGCGTAGGTAGCTGTTTATCAGTAAATATCTCCACTGAGATTAAGAAAAGCAGTAGCTTAATAAATTAAGTACTTCCTGGTATGGTTACTGTACTGGTAACACCCCAAAAGAATCTGGATTGTGGTGAGGGAACAGAGAAAAAAGCTCATTTAAGACCTGCACTTACGAAGAGGGTAGGCATCTGTATATCAGGGAGTAAAACTTCTGAGAATAAAAACAGCTGGAGCTTGTTAAGGTAATTACACAGGGGAAAGGATAATGTATTGGGAACTCCTCAGAAGAATCTGATTTGTGGTGAGGGGAGAGAGATAAAAGCTCATTTAGGAACGACATGAAAATGCTGGGTAGGTAGCTGTTTATCAGTAGATATCTCCACTGAGACTAAGAAAAGCAGTAGCTTAATAATTTAAGTACTTCCTGGTATTGATACTGTACTGGTAACTCCCCAAAAGAATCTGGATTGTGGTGAGGGAACAGAGAAAAAAGCTCATTTAGGAACGACATGAACATGCTGCGTAGGTAGCTGTTTATCAGTAAATATCTCCACTGAGATTAAGAAAAGCAGTAGCTTAATAAATTGAGTACTTCCTGGTGTGGATACTGTACTGGTAACTCCCCAAAAGAATCTGGATTGTGGTGATGGAACAGAGAAAAAAGGTCATCTAGGAACGACATGAACATGCTGCGTAGGTAGCTGTTTATCAGTAAATATCTCCACTGAGATTAAGAAAAGCAGTAGCTTAATTAAGTACTTCCTGGTATGGTTACTGTACTGGTATCTCCCCAAAAGAATCTGGATTGTGGTGAGGGAACAGAGAAAAAAGCTCATTTAGGTCCTCCACTTACGAAGGGGGTAGGCAGCTGTATATCAGGGAGTAAACCTTCTGAGAATAAAAACAGCTGGAGCTTGTTAAGGTAATTACACAGGGGAAAGGATAATGTACTGGGAAATCCTCAGAAGAATATGATTTGTGGTGAGGGAGAGAGATAAAAGCTCATTTGGAACGACATGAACATGCTGCGAAGGTAGCTGTTTATCAGTAAATATCTCCACTGAGATTAAGAAAAGCAGTAGCTTAATAAATTAAGTACTTCCTGGTATGGTTACTCTCCTGGTAACTCCCCAAAAGAATCTGGATTGTGGTGAGGGAACAGAGAAAAAAGCTCATTTAGGACCTGCACTTACGAAGGGGGTAGGCAGCTGTATATCAGGGAGTAAACCTTCTGAGAATAAAAACAGCTGGAGCTTGTTAAGGTAATTCCACAGGGGAAAGGATAATGTACTGGGAACTCCTCAGAAGAATCTGATTTGTGGTGAGGGGAGAGAGATAAAAGCTCATTTAGGAACGACATGAACATGCTGCGTAGGTAGCTGTTTATCAGTAAATATCTCCACTGAGATTAAGAAAAGCAGTAGCTTAATAAATTGAGTACTTCCTGGTGTGCATACTGTACTGGTAACTCCCCAAAAGAATCTGGATTGTGGTGACGGAACAGAGAAAAATGCTCATCTAGGAACGACATGAACATGCTGCGTAGGTAGCTGTTTATCAGTAAATAACTCCACTGAGATTAAGAACAGCAGTAGCTTAATAAATTAAGTACTTCCTGGTATGGTTACTGTACTGGTAACTCCCCAAAAGAATCTGGATTGTGGTGAGGGAACAGAGAAAAAAGCTCATTTAGGTCCTGCACTTACGAAGGGGGTAGGCAGCTGTATATCAGGGAGTAAACATTCTGAGAATAAAAACAGCTGGAGCTTGTTAAGGTAATTACACAGGGGAAAGGATAATGTACTGGGAAATCCTCAGAAGAATATGATTTGTGGTGAGGGAGAGAGATAAAAGCTCATTTGGAACGACATGAATATGCTGCGTAGGTAGCTGTTTATCAGTAAATATCTCCACTGAGATTAAGAAAAGCAGTAGCTTAATAAATTAAGTACTTCCTGTTATGGTTACTCTCCTGGTAACTCCCCAAAAGAATCTGGATTGTGGTGAGGGAACAGAGAAAAAAGCTCATTTAGGACCTGCACTTACGAAGGGGGTAGGCAGCTGTATATCAGGGAGTAAACCTTCTGAGAATAAAAACAGCTGGAGCTTGTTAAGGTAATTCCACAGGGGAAAGGATAATGTACTGGGAACTCCTCAGAAGAATCTGATTTGTGGTGAGGGGAGAGAGAAAAAAGCTCATTTAGGAACGACATGAACATGCTGCGTAGGTAGCTGTTTATCAGTAAATATCTCCACTGAGATTAAGAAAAGCAGTAGCTGAATAAATTAAGTACTTCCTGGTATGGTTACTGTACTGATAACTCCCGAAAAGAATCTGGATTGTGGTGAGGGAACAGAGAAAAAAGCTCATTTAGGACCTGCACTTACGAAGGGGGTAGGCAGCTGTATATCAGGGAGTAAACGTTCTGAGAATAAAAACAGCTGGAGTTTGTTAAGGTAATTACACAGGGGAAAGGATAATGTACTGGGAACTCCTCAGAAGAATCTGATTTGTGGTGATGGGAGAGAGATAAAAGCTCATTCAGGAACGACATGAACATGCTGCGTAGGTAGCTGTTTATCAGTAAATATCTCCACTGAGATTAAGAAAAGCAGTAGCTTAATAAATTAAGTACTTCCTGGTATGGTTACTGTACTGGTAATTCCCCATAAGAATCTGGATTGTGCTGAGGAACAGAGAAAAAAGCTCATTTATGACCTGCACTTACGAAGGGGGTAGGCAGCTGTATATCAGGGAGTAAACCTTCTGAGAATAAAACAGCTGGAGCTTGTTAAGGTAATTACACAGGGGAAAGGATAATGTACTGGGAACTCCTCAGAAGAATCTGATTTGTGGTGAGGGGAGAGAGATAAAAGCTCATTTAGGAACGACATGAACATGCTGCGTAGGTAGCTGTTTATCAGTAAATATCTCCACTGAGATTAAGAAAAGCAGTAGCGTAATAAATTAAGTACTTCCTGGTATGGTTACTGTACTGGTAACTCCCCAAAAGAATCTGGATTGTGGTGAGGGAACAGAGAAAAAAGCTCATTTAGGACCTGAACTTACGAAGGGGGTAGGCAGCTGTATATCAGGGAGTAAACCTTCTGAGAATAAAAACAGCTGGAGCTTGTTAAGGTAATAACACAGGGGAAAGGATAATGTACTGGGAACTCCTAAGAAGAATCTGATTTGTGGTGAGGGGAGAGAGATAAAAGCTCATTTAGGAACGACATGAACATGCTGCATACGTAGCTGTTTATCAGTAAATATCTCCACTGAGATTAAGAAAAACAGTAGCTTAATAAATTAAGTACTTCCTGGTATGGTTACTCTACTGGTAATTCCCCAAAAGAATCTGGATTGTGGTGAGGGAATAGAGAAAAAAGCTCATTTAGGACCTGCACTTACGAAGGGGGTAGGCAGCTGTATATCAGGGAGTAAACCTTCTGAGAACAAAAACAGCTGGAGTTTGTTAAGGTAATTACACAGGGGAAAGGATAATGTACTGGGAACTCCTCAGAAGAATCTGATTCATGGTGAGGGGAGAGAGATAAAAGCTCATTTAGGAACGACATGAACATGCTGCCTAGGTAGCTGTTTATCAGTAAATATCTCCACAGAGATTAAGAAAAGAAGTAGCTTAATAAATTAAGTACTTCCTGGTATGGTTACTGTACTGGTAACCCCCAAAAGAATCTAAATTGTGGTGAGGGAACAGAGAAAAAAGCTCATTTAGGACCTGCACTTACGAAGGGGGTAGGCAGCTGTATATCAGGGAGTAAACCTTCTGAGGATAAAAACAGCTAGAGCTTGTTAAGGTAATTACACAGGGAAAAGGATAATGTACTGGGAAGTCCTTAGTAGAATCTGATTTGTGGTGAGGGGATAGAGATAAAAGCTCATTTAGGAACCACATGAACATGTTGCGTAGGTAGCTGTTTATCAGTAAATATTTCCACTGAGATTAAGAAACACAGTAGCTTAATATATTAAGTACTTCCTGGTATGGTTACTGTACTGGTAACACCCCAAAAGAATCTGGATTGTGGTGAGGGAACAGAGAAAAAAGCTCATTTAGGACCTGCACTTACGAAGGGGGTAGGCAGCTGTATATCAGGGAGTAAACCTTCTGAGGATAAAAACAGCTAGAGCTTGTTAAGGTAATTACACAGGGAAAACGATAATGTACTGGGAAGTCCTTAGTAGAATCTGATTTGTGGTGAGGGGATAGAGATAAAAGCTCATTTAGGAACCACATGAACATGCTGCATACGTAGCTGTTTATCAGTAAATATCTCCACTGAGATTAAGAAAAGCAGTAGCTTAATAAATTACATACTTCCTGGTATGGATACTGTTCTGTTAACTCCCCAAAACAATCTGGATTGTGGTGAGGGAACAGAGAAAAAAGCTCATTTAGGACCTGCACTTACGAAGGGGGTAGGCAGCTGTATATCAGGGAGTAAACCTTCTGAGAATAAAAACAGCTGGAGCTTGTTAAGGTAATTACACAGGAGAAAGGATAATGTACTGGGAACTCCTCAGAAGAATTTGATTTGTGGTGAGGGGAGAGAGATAAAAGCTCATTTAGGAACGACATGCACATGCTGCGTAGGTAGCTGTTTATCAGTAAATATCTCCACAGAGATTAAGAAAAGCAATAGCTTAATAAATTAATTACTTCCTGGTATGGTTACTGTACTGGTAACTCCCCAAAAGAATCTGGATTGTGGTGAGGGAACAGAGAAAAAAGCTCATTTAGGACCTGAACTTACGAAGGGGGTAGGCAGCTGTATATCAGGGAGTAAACCTTCTGAGAATAAAAACAGCTAGAGCTTGTTAAGGTAATTACACAGGGGAAAGGATAATGTACTGGGAACTCCTCAGAAGAATCTGATTTGTGGTGAGGGGAGAGAGATAAAAGCTCATTTAGGAACGACATGAACATGCTGCGTAGGTAGCTGTTTATCAGTAAATATCTCCACTGAGATTAAGAAAAGCAGTAGCTTAATAAATTAAGTACTTCCTGGTATGGTTACTGTACTGGTAACTCCCCAAAAGAATCTGGATTGTGGTGAGGGAACAGAGAAAAAAGCTCATTTAGGACCTGCACTTACGAATGTGGTAGGCAGTTGTATATCAGGGAGTAAACCTTCTGAGAATAAAAACAGTTGGAGCTTATGAAGGTAATTACACAGGGGAAAGGATAATGTACTGGGAACTCCTCAGAAGAATCTGATTTGTGGTGAGGGGAGAGAGATAAAAGCTCATTTAGGAACGACATGAACATGCTGCGTAGGTAGCAGTTTATCAGTAAATATCTCCACTGAGATGAAGAAAAGCAGTAGCTTAATAAATTAAGTACTTCCTGGTATGGTTACTGTACTGGTAACTCCCCAAAAGAATCTGGATTGTGGTGAGGGAACAGAGAAAAAAGCTCATTTAGGACCTGAACTTACGAAGGGGGTAGGCAGCTGTATATCAGGGAGTAAACCTTCTGAGAATAAAAACAGCTAGAGCTTGTTAAGGTAATTACACAGGGGAAAGGATAATGTACTGGGAACTCCTCAGAAGAATCTGATTTGTGGTGAGGGGAGAGAGATAAAAGCTCATTTAGGAACGACATGAACATGCTGCGTAGGTAGCTGTTTATCAGTAAATATCTCCACTGAGATTAAGAAAAGCAGTAGCTTAATAAATTAAGTACTTCCTGGTATGGTTACTGTACTGGTAACTCCCCAAAAGAATCTGGATTGTGGTGAGGGAACAGAGAAAAAAGCTCATTTAGGACCTGCACTTACGAATGTGGTAGGCAGTTGTATATCAGGGAGTAAACCTTCTGAGAATAAAAACAGCTGGAGCTTATGAAGGTAATTACACAGGGGAAAGGATAATGTACTGGGAACTCCTCAGAAGAATCTGATTTGTGGTGAGGGGAGAGAGATAAAAGCTCATTTAGGAACGACATGAACATGCTGCGTAGGTAGCAGTTTATCAGTAAATATCTCCACTGAGATTAAGAAAAGCAGTAGCTTAATAAATTAAGTACTTCCTGGTATGGTTACTGTACTGGTAACTCCCCAAAAGAATCTGGATTGTGGTGAGGGAACAGAGAAAAAATCTCATTTATGACCTGCACTTACGAAGGCGGTGGGCAGCTGTATATCAGGGAGTAAACCTTCTGAGAATAAAAACAGCTGGAGCTTGTTAAGGTAATTATACAGGGGAAAGGATAATGTACTGGAAACTCCTCAGAATAATCTGATTTGTGGTGAGGGTAGAGAGATAAAAGCTCATTTAGGAACGACATGAACATGCTGCGTAGGTAGCTCTTTATCAGTAAATATCTCCACTGAGATTAAGAAAAGCAGTAGCTTAATAAATTAAGTACTTCCTGGTATGGTTACTGTACTGGTAACTCCCCAAAGAATCTGGATTGTGGTGAGGGAACAGAGAAAAAAGCTCATTTAGGACCTGCACTTACGAAGGGGGTAGGAAGCTGTATATCAGGTAGTAAACCTTCTGAGAAAAAAAACAGCTGGAGCTTGTTAAGGTAATTACACAGGGGAAAGGATAATGTACTGGGAACTCCTCAGAAGAATCTGATTTGTGGTGAGGGGAGAGAGATAAAAGCTCATTTAGGAACGACATGAACGTGCTGCTTAGGTAGCTGTTTATCGGTAAATATCTCCACTGAGATTAAGAAAAGCAGTAGCTTAATAAATAAAGTACTTCCTGGTATGGTTACTGTACTGGTAACTCCCCAAAAGAATCTGGATTGTGGTGAGGGAACAGAGAACAAAGCTCATTTAGGACCTGCACTTACGAAGGGGGTAGGCAGCTGTATATCAGGGAGTAAACCTTCTGAGAATAAAAACAGCTGGAGCTTGTTAAGGTAATTACACAGGGGAAAGGATAATGTACTGGGAACTCCTCAGAAGAATGTGATTTGTGGTGAGGGGAGAGAGATAAAAGCTCATTTAGGAAAGACATGAACATGATGCGTAGGTAGCCGTTTATCAGTAAATATCTCCACTGAGATTAAGAAAAGCAGTAGCTTAATAAATTAAGTACTTCCTGGTATGGTTACTGTACTGGTAACACCCCAAAAGAATCTGGATTGTGGTGAGGGAACAGAGAAAAAAGCTCATTTAAGACCTGCACTTACGAAGAGGGTAGGCATCTGTATATCAGGGAGTAAAACTTCTGAGAATAAAAACAGCTGGAGCTTGTTAAATTACACAGGGGAAAGGATAATGTATTGGGAACTCCTCAGAAGAATCTGATTTGTGGTGAGGGTTGAGAGATAAAAGCTCATTTAGGAACGACATGAACATGCTGCGTAGGTAGCTGTTTATCAGTAAATATCTCCACTGAGATTAAGAAAAGCAGTAGCTTAATAAATTTAGTACTTCCTGGTATGGTTACTGTACTGGTAACTCCCCAAAAGAATCTGGATTGTGGTGAGGGAACAGAGAAAAAAGCTCATTTAGGACCTGCACTTACGAACGGGGCAGGCAGCTGTATATCAGGGAGTAAACCTTCTGAGAATAAAAACAGTTGGAGCTTGTTAAGGTAATTACACATGGGAAAGGATAATGTACTGGGAACTCCTCAGAAGAATCTGATATATGGTGAGGGGAGAGAGATAAAAGCTCATTTAGGAACGACATGAACATGCTGCGTAGGTAGCTGTTTATCAGTTAATATCTCCACTGAGATTAAGAAAAGCAGTAGCGTAATAAATTAAGTACTTCCTGGTATGGTTACTGTACTGGTAACTCCCCAAAGAATCTGGATTGTGGTGAGGGAACAGAGAAAAAAGCTCATTTAGGACCTGCACTTACGAAGGGGGTAGGCAGCTGTATATCAGGGAGTAAACCTTCTGAGAATAAAAACAGCTGGAGCTTGTTAAGGTAATTACTCAGGGGAAAGGATAATGTACTGGGAACTCCTCAGAAGAATCTGATTTGTCGTGAGGGGAGAGAGATAAAAGCTCATTTAGGAACGAGATGGACATGCTGCGTAGGTAGCTGATTATCAGTAAATATCTCCACTGAGATTAAGAAAAAAAGTAGCTTAATAAATTAAGTACTTCCTGGTATGGTTACTGTACTGGTAACTCCCAAAAGAATCTGGATTGTGGTGAGGGAACAGAGAAAAAAGCTCATTTACGACCTGCACTTACGAAGGGGGTAGGCAGCTGTATATCAGGGAGTAAACATTCTGAGAATAAAAACAGCTGGAGCTTGTTAAGGTAATTACACAGGGGAAAGCATAATGTACTGGGAACTCCTCAGAAGAATCTGATTTTTGGTGAGGGGAGAGAGATAAAAGCTCATTTAGGAACGACATGAACATGCTGCGTAGGTAGCTGTTTATCAGTAAATATCTCCAATGAGACTAAGAAAAGCAGTAGCTTAATAAATTGAGTACTTCCTGGTATGGTTACTGTACTGGTAACTCCCCAAAAAATCTGGATTGTGGTGAGGGAACAGAAAAATGCTCATTTAGGACCTGCACTTACGAAGGGGGTAGGCAGCTGCATATCAGGGAGTAAACCTTCTGAGAATAAAAACAGCTGGAGCTTGTTAAGGTAATTACACAGGGGAAAGGATAATGTACTGGGAACTCCTCAGAAGAATCTGATATACCATCACAACCCATCACATCATTCCACTTGTCACTTGAAAACTGCCTCTGTGCTCTCTGCTCCATCCTCTCCTCCCCTGCTTTCCCACTTCCCCCTTCCTCCCCCCCTCTCCTCCTGCCTCTCCACCTCTCTATCCTCCTCTACTCTTTCCCCTCCTCCCCTCTTCTTCCTCCCTTCCTCTCCCCTCTCTTCTTCCTCCTCCTCCTCCATTCATCCTTCTCCTCTTCTACGTCCTCTCATCCTTCTATTTTGTATCTTTTCTCTTTTTTCTTTTTCCTCCCGATTGTATTTCCACACTCGAGCAGGCCTGTTTTGAACTCTCAATCTTCTTTCCTCAGCCTACCAACTGTGGGGATTACCATAATTTGCCACCTTTCCTGGCTCAATTTTAAGTAACAAGAGACTTATGTGTAGGACAAAATAGAATGGGATTTCATTCCCCTTTTCATTTGAATACTTTATTCTCTCCTTTCCTCCTCTCCTCTTATGTCCCAGCCTCCTCCACCCCCTCCCCTCCTTCTCTTTTCTTTTTTTCTCCTCTCTTTTCTCCAGTTATGTTTGCGGTACATGTTACTATTGATGAATCCAAACCCATGTGTTTTAGAATGTGTGCCAGACCACTCCAATGGCATTCATCAGTTGTGGGGTTGTTTGATCAGAGTCCTTGCTCTACCACGCTTGATTGTGTTCTCCTGTTATGCCTAACTTTGTGTGATAATGGAGACTTGAATAAATGGTCAGCTGTGCTTTCACTGTGTTCATGCACTTGCTCTGCCTACACATGTGAGGGTATGTGTGGGGAATCGAGTGCTTTGTGTCTCTATGTGTAAACTTGGACACCCCCTAAGCATGTTTGACAAAAATAAGGCCAACTACCTCCAGGGATTCAGAACATTGGTAAGTCACGGAATGCATTGGGGTAGGGCTTTACATTAAGGTTACATTGTTAGGTGTCTGGGGTTAGAGGTGGGGGTTTCAGGGCTTACGGCTGTTTTCAGGATTGGTTTTTTTAGTTATGCTTTCAGATTGTTTTTTTTAGTTATGCTTCAGATAAGTAGATTACATCCCCACAGTATGTCACGTAATTACACGTCACATAATCACATCACGTCATCACATCACACCATCACTTCACATCACTAGATCCCATCTCATCACCAGCTCCCATCACATCACCAGATCACTGCACATCATCACACCACATCATCAGAACACATCACATCATTCCCCTTGTCACTTGAAAACTGCCTCTCTCCTCTCCGCTCCTTTCCTCTCCCTCTCCTCCCCCTCCTCCGCCACCATTCCTCCTCCTCCTCCTCCTCCTCCTCTCCTCACATCCTTCTTTTATATTTTTTCTCTTTTCTTTTTCCTCCAGACATTGTATTTCTATATAAGACCAGGCCGGTTTTGAACTCTCAATCTTCAAGCCTCAGCCTATCAACGCTGGGGCTTATGTGAATTTGCCACCCTACCTGGCTCAATTTTTTGACCTAAAAGTTTTAGAAATAGCACTTTTTTTTAGTTCTGTTTTAGTAGCTACAGACACTTGAAGAATAAAATAGAATCGGATTTCAGTACCCTTTTCATATGGAAACTTTGTCTCCTTTTCCTCCCCTCCACCTCCACCCCGCCTCTTCCTCCATTTCTCCTCCTCCCTCTTCTGCTATTCCTCCTTTTCCTTCTCTTCTTCCTTCCCCTTCCTGTCACTGTTCCTCCCTCCCTTACCCCCTCCTCCTCTTATGTGTTTCCTTTCTTTTTTCTCCAGACATTGTATTTGTATTTCTACATTTGACCTGGCCTGTTTTGAACTCTCAATCTTCCTGCCTCAGCCTACCAACTGTGGGGTTTCCCTGAATGTGCCACCCTACTTGGTTCAATTTCATGATCTAAAATTTAGTTCTTGAAACGGCACTTTTTTAGTTTTGTATTTGCAGCAAGACACTTACATGTAGAATAAAATAGAATGTGATTTCATTCCCCTTTTCATTTGAAAAGTTTATTCTCTCTTCTCCTCTGCTGTCCTTTTTTCCTCTGCCCTTCCCTCTGCCCTTGCTCTCCTCTTCTCTGTTTTCTCTCTTTTCTGTTTTCTCCAGACATTTTATGTTTGAGGTACATGTTTATTCATGATTCCAAACTTGTATAGTTTAGAATGTGTCTTGTGCTACTCGATGGCCTTCAGTAGTTGTGGGGTTTGTTTGAAAACATTCTTTGCTCTACCATGCTTTATTGTGTGTTTCTGCTGTAGCTAAGTTGGGTGACAATGGAGACTTGAATAAATGGTCAGCTGTGCTTTCACTGTGTTCATGCACCTGCTCTGCACACATGTGAGGGTATGGGTGGGGGGTCGAGTGCTGTATCTCTTTGTTTAAATTTGGACAACCTTTAAGCATGCTTGACTAAAGAGGCCACCTACCTCCAAGCATGCAGAACACTGCTAAGCAATGGCGTGGGTTGGGCATTACTTTAAGGTATTGGTTTTTTAGGTGTCAGTGGTTAAGAGTTCTTAGAGCTACTGTTTTCAGGGTTGTTATGATTGAGATCAGGGTTTTGGTGTCTGGTTGTTGATGTTAAGGATAGGGTTAAGTTGGGTGTTGTTTAGGATACTCAGGGTGTGAATTACAATTTTTAGTTATGCTTCCGAAAGATATATCACATCATCCCATCAAGTCATCACATCATGTCACATTATCACATCACATCACCCCAACCTTATCTGAATGTGCCACCCTACCTGGCTCAATTTTATGATCGAAAAGTTCTTGAAAAGGCACTTTTTTAGTTCTGTTTCAGTAGCTACAGACTTACCTGTAGAATAAAACAGAATGGGATTTCATTTGAAAAGTTTATTCTCCTTGTCCTTCTCCTCTCCTCTTTTTTTGTCCTCTCCTCTCCCCTCTCCTTGTCTTCTCTCTTCTCTGTTTTCTCCATACATTTTATGTTTGAGGTATATGTTAGTATTCATAATTCCAAAACTGTATGATTTAGAATATGTCAGGCCACTCCGATGGCCTTCAGCTGTTGTGGGGTTGCTTGATCAGGGTGCTTGACCTACCATGCTGAATTGTGTGCTCTAGCTGCACATAACTTTGGGTGACAATGGAGACCTGAGTAAATTGTCAGCTGTGCTTTCACTGTGTTCATGCACTTGCTATGCCTACAAACGTGAGGGTATGGGTGGGGGATCGATTGCTGTGTATCTGTGTGTAAACTTGGAAATCCCCTAAGCATGTTTGAGAAAATAAGGCCACCTACCTCCAAGGATGCAGAACACTGTTAAGCAATGGAGTGTCAGTTGGGCTTTAGTTTAAGTACTTGGGTTGTTACTGTCTGGGGTTAGAGGTAACAGTTGGAGTTCTTAGGACTACTGTTTTCAGGGTTGGTATGATTGAGATTAGTGTTCAGGTGTAGGATTGTCTATATTAAGGATAGGGTTAAGGTTTGGTGTTAAGGATACTCAGGTGTGAATTACAATTAAGTTTTTGGTTATGCTCTAGAAAGATCACATCATCCCATCAACTGACCGCATAACATCCGCATATCACATCACATCCTCAGATCACGCCACATCATCACATCACGCCAACCTCACCTGAATGTGCTACCCTACGTGGTTTAATTTTATGACCTAAAATTTAGTTCTTGAAAAGGCACTTCTTTAGTTCTGTTTTAGGAGCAAGAGACCTATAGAATAAAATAGTATGTGATTTAATTCCCCTTTTCATTTGAAAACTTTATTCTCTCTTCTCCATTTCTTCTTCTGTCCTTTTATCCTATCCTCCCCTATCCCTCTCCTGTCCTCTCCTCTGTTTTTTTTTTTTTTTTTTTTTTTTGGCCAGTTCTGGGGCTTGGACTCAGGGTCTGAGCACTGTCCCTGGTTTCTTTTTGCTCAAGGCTAGCACTCTGCCGCTTGAGCCACAGCGCCACTTCTGGCCATTTTCTATGTATGTGATGCTGGGGAATTGAACCCATGGCCTTATGTATACGAAGCAAGCGCTATTGCCACTAGGCCATATCCACAGTCCCTCTTCTCTGTTTTGTCCAGACATTTTATGATTGAGTTACTTGTTAGTATTCATGATTCGAAACCTGTATGGTTCACAATGTTTGTCAGGCCACTTCGATGGCCTTCAGCTGTTATGGGGTTGCTTGATCAGAGTGCTTGACTTACCATGTTTGATGTGCTCCCGCTGTACCTAACTTTGGCTGACAATGGAGATTTCAGTAAATGGTTAGCTGTGCTTTCACTGTGTTCATGTACCTGCTATGCCCACACATGTTAGGGTACAGGTGTGGGAATCAAGTGCTTTGTATCTTTGTGTGTAAACTTGGACACTCCTTAAGCATGCTTGAGAGAAGAAGGCCACCTACCTCCATGGATACAGAACACTGTCTAGTAAGTCATGGAGTGGGTTGGGGTTTTCTGGGTTGTTATGATTGAGATTAGGGTTCAGGTATGGGGTTGTCGATGTTAAGGATAGGGTTTAGGTTGGGTGTTATTAAGGATACTTGGTGGAATTACAATTTTTGGCTATGCTTCAGAAAATTAGATTAAATCCTCACATCACATCATCACATCACCACATAATGCATCGCCTCACAACACACTATCACATAATTACACATGTCACATAATCACACCACATTATCACATCACACCATCACTTCACATAACCAGAACACGTCACATCATCAAGTCTTGTCACCAAGTCACAGGACTCCATCACATCATCAAGACATCACATCACATCATAATAAGTCACATCTTCACAACACATCCTTACATCACGTGACATCATAACACATCACATTTCCTTTTTCACTTGAAAACTGCCTCTCTCCTATCAGCTCCTTCCCTACCTCCCCTGCTCTCCCATTCCCCTCCCTTCCTCTACCCCTCTCCTCCCCCTCCTCCGTTTCTCCTCCTTCTCCCCCTCCCTTCCCATCCTCCTTTCTGTCTTTTCTCTTTCCTCTAGACATTGTATTTCTACATTAGACCAGGCCCCTCAATCTTCCTGTCTCAGCCTACCAACTCTGGGGCTTATCTGAATTTGCCACCTTGCCTGGATCAATTTTATTATCTAAAAGGTACTGAAAAGGCGCTTTTTTAGTCCTGTTTTAGTACCAAACCTTAACCAGAAGATTGAAATAGAATGGGATTTAATTTCCCATTTCATTTGAAAACTTTATTCTCTCCTCTCGTCTCTGCCACCATTACCCCCTCATCTGCCCCCGCCCCCTTCACCCCCACCTCCTCCACTTCCTCTCTTCCCCTCCCCTCCTTCTTTTGTCTTGTTTTCTGCCGACATTTTATGTTTCAGTTGTATGTTACCATTCATGGTTTAGAGTGTGTCAAGCCACTCCGATGGCCTTCAGCTGTTGTGAGGTTGTTTGATCAGAGTCCTTGATCTACAATATCTGATGGTGTGTTCTCGCTGCGCCTAAGTTTGGTTGATAATGGAGAGTTGAATAAACGGTCATCTTTGTTTTCACTGTGTTCATGCACCTGCTCTGCACACACATCTGAGGGTATGGGTGGGGGATCGAGTGCTGTGTGTCAACCCTTAAGCATGTTTGACAAAACAAGGCCACCTCTCTCCAGGATGCAGAACACTAATAAGCAATGGAGTGGCTTGGGCTTTAGTTTAAGGAATTGGGTTGTTAGGTGTCTGGGGTGTTCTTAGGAGTACTGTTTTCAGGTTTAGTATGATTGAGATTAGGGTTCAGGTGTAGGATTGTCGATATTAAGGATAGGGTTAAGGTTGGGTGTTGTTTAGGATACTCAGGTTGTGAATTACAGTTTTTATTCATGCTGCAGAATATCAGATTACATCCTCATATCATGTCAAATAATCACATCATTTTATATACTCCATCACCTCAACACATTTCTCATAATTCTTTTTCATATCACAATATGTCACATCCTCACATTACAACATATCGTTCCACATCATCCCCACACCTCATCATATCATGTCACATTACATCACATCAAACCATCACATCACCGAAACAAGCCACAGGACTCCCTCACATCATATGACATCACATCACATCTTCATATAAAGTCACATCTTCACATCACACTATTACATCCTCAAATCATGTCACATTACATTACGTGTCAATATATCACGTCACATCGTGACATCACACCATCATATCTTGTCACATAATATCACACCATCCCACAGGTCACATCATATCATCAATCACAATACATCACATCATTCCCCTTGTCACTTGAAAGCTGCCTCTGTCCTCTCTGCTCCCTCCTCCCCTCCCCTGCTCTCCCATTCCCCTCCCTTCTCCCCATCTCCTCTCCCTCCTCCTCCCCCTCCTCGCCCTCCTCCACTCTCCTCGCCCTCCTCCACTCTCCTCTTCCTCCATTCCTCCTCTTCCTCCTATTGTCTCATCTTTCTCTTTTCTATCTTTTCTCTTTCTTTTCTTTGTCCTCTAGACATTGTATTTCTGCATTAGACCCAGGTGGGTTCTGTACTCTCAATCTTCCTGCCTCTGCCTACCAAGTGTGGAGCTTACCTGAATTTGCCACCCTACCTTGCTCAATTTGTGATTCAAAAGTTCTTGAAAAGGCACTTTTTTAGTTCTGTTTCAGTGGTAAGAGACTTACCTATAGAATAAAATAGAATGTGATTTCATTACTCTTTTCATTTGGAAACTGTATTTTCTCCTCCCTGCCTCTCACCCCTCATCCTCTTCCTCCCCTCCGCTCCTTCTCTTCTTTCTTTTCTCCAGACGTTTTATGCTTGTGGTATATGTTTGCATTCATGATTCCAAGTCTGTGTGGTTCATAATGTGTGTCAGGCCAATCCGATGGCCATCAGCAATTGTGGAGTTGTGGGTGTTGTTGATCAGAGTCCTTGACGTACCATGCCTTATGGTGTGCTCCTGCTGCGCTTAACTATGGGTGACAATGGACACTTGAAAAAATGGTCAGCTGTGCTTTCACTGTGTTCATGCACCTGCTCTGCACACACGTGAGTGTATGGGTGGGGGATTGAGTGCTGTGTATCTCTGTGTGTAAACTTGGAAATCCCTTAAGCATGTTTGAGAAAATAAGGCTACGTACCTCCAAGGATGCAGAACACTGTCTGGTATGTCACAGAGTGGGTTGGGGTTTGGCTTTAATTTAAGCAATTGGGTTGTTAGGTGTCTAGGGTTGGAGGTAGTGGTTTCAGATCTTAGTGCTACTGTTTTCAGGGTTGGTATGATTGAGATTAGGGTTTAGGGTTGTGGATGTTAAGGATAGGGTTAAGGTTGTGTGTTGTTAAGTAGACTCAGGGTGTGCATTACAATTTGTAGTTATGCTTTAGAGAAACACAACACATCATATCACATCACATCATGTCTCATCACCTCACCTCACATCACATCACGTCACATCCTCACAATAGACAATATCATACCATATCATCTCATCACATTATAATATCAGGTCACACCATCACTAGTCACACCACTTCATATCAGCAGATTACGTCACGTCAAATCACGTCACGTCACCAATTTACAGGACTCTTTATCACATATGACTTAACATCTTCACATCACAGTATCACATGACATCCTCAAATCACATCACAAGAACATATCACGGCACATAGTCACATCACACCATCATATGTTGTCACATCACATCATTCCCCTTGTCAGTTGAAGACTGCCTTTTCTTCTCTCCCTCCTACTCCCCCTTCTCCTCTTTTCATCCTTCTCCTCTTATTCCTCCTCTCACCCTCCCATCTTTCTCTTTTATCTTTCCTCCAGACATTGTATTTATACACTATACCAGGCCGGTTTTGAACTTTCAGTCTTCTTGCCTCAGCCTGGTAACTGTGGAGCTTAACTGAATTTGCCACCCTTCCTTGCTTAATTTATGATGTACAAGTTACTGAAAAGGCACTTATTTAGTTCTGTTTTAGTAGCAAGAGACCTGTAGAACAAAATAGAATGGGATTTCATTCCCGTTTTCATTTGAAAACTTTAATTTCTCGTTTCTGCCTCTAACCTGCCCCCTCCGCCCCTGCATCCTCTGCTTCCTCCCCTCCCTTCCTTCTCTTCTCTTGTTTTCTTAAGTTATTTTATGTTTGAGGCACATGTTAGTATTCATGATTACGAACCCGTGTGGTTCAGAATGTGTGTCAGGCCACTCCGATGACCTTCAGCAGTTGTGGGGTTGTTTGATCAGAGTCCTTGCCTTACCATGCGTGATGGTGTGCTCTGGCTGTGCCTAATTATGGGTGACCATGGAGATTTGAGCAAATGGTCAGTTGTGCTTTCACTGTGTTTATGCACCTGCTCTGCAAACACGTGAGGGTATGGGTGAGGGATTGAGTGCTGTGTATTTCTGTGTAAACTTGGACACATGTTAAGCATGTTTGACAAAATAAGGCTATGTACCTCCAAGCATGCGGAGCACTGTCTGGTAAGTCATGGAGTCAGTTATGGTTGGGCTTTAAGGAATTGTGTTAGGTGTGTGAGGTTAGAGGTAAGGGTTAGAGTTCTTAGGGCTACTGTGTTTAGGGTTGTTAGGATTTTGATTAGCGTTCAGGCGTAGGGTCGTTGATGTCAAGGTTGGGTGTTACCGATACTCATGGTGTGAATGACAAGTGTTTAGTTATGCTGCAGAAAGATAGATCACATTACATCAGCACAGCACTTTACACTATGACATCACATCACCACATCACGTAACACTATTACATCCTCAGAATACTCCACATCCTCACATCACATCACTTCATTCTTACCTGAATGTGCCACGCTATCTGGTTCATTTTTATAAAGTATAATTTATGATCTAAAATTTTGCAAATGTACTTATTTAGTTCTGTTTTAGTAGGAACAGACTTTAGAATAAAATAGTGTGGGATTTCATCCCCCTTTTCATTTGAAAAGTGTCTTCTGTCTTCTCCTCGTCTCCTGTCATTTTGTGCTCTCCTCTCCCCTTCCATCTGCCTCTCTTCTCTTCTCTGTTTTCTCCAGATATGTGTTTGAAGTACTTGTTAGTATTCATGATTCCAAGCCTGTGTGGCCTTCAGCTGTGTGGGGTTGCTTGATCAGAGAGCTTGACATACCATGCTTGATGGTGTGCTCTCGCTTCACCTAACTTTGGGTGATAATGGAGACTTGAATAAATGGTCAGCTGTGGTTTCAGTGTGTTCATGTACCTGCTATGCCCACACATGTAATGGTATTGGTGGGGGATCGAGTGCTGTCTATCTTTGTAAACTTGGAAACCCCTTAAGCATGCTTGACAAAAAAAGGCCACCAACCTCCAAGGATGCAGAACATTGTCTGATAAGTCACGGAATGGTTTCGGTTGTGCTTACGTTTAACAAATTGGGTATTTGTGGTTAGAGGTCAGGGTTTCTGGTCTTAGGGCTCCTTTTTTCAGTGTTGGTATGATTGCGATTATGTCTCAGATATGGGGTTGTCGATATTAAGGCTATGGTTAAGGTGTTAAAGGTACTTGGTGTGAGTTACAATTTTTATTTATGCCTCAGAAAATTAGGTTACATCTTCACATCACATTATCACATCACATCATTGCATCACCTTACATCACCACTTCACATACAGTTGTTCCATCATCACATCACATCATATCATACTATTACTTAATATCGCCAGGTCACTTCACATCACATCATCACATCATGTCACCATCTCACAGGATTCCATCATATCATCATGATATCATGGCACATTACAAGTCACATCTTCACATCACATCTTCAAATCACGTCACGTCACATCACAACATATATCATTTCCCTTTTCACTTGAAAACTGCCTCAGCTTACTCCCCCTTCCCCTTTGTCCCACTCCCCTCCTTTCCTCTACCCCTCTCCTCCCCCTCTTGTGCCTCCCCTCCTCCTCATCCTCCCTACCCGTCCTTCTCGTTTCTATCTTTTTTTCTTTTTCCTGCAGACATTGTATTTCTACATTAGACCAGGCCGGTTGTGAACTCTCAATCTTCCTGCCTCAAGCCTAGCAACTGTGGGGTTTACCTGAATTTGCCACCCTACCTAGCTCAGGTCCTGAAAAGGAGCTTTTTTAGTTTTGTTTTAGTACCCAGAGACTTACCTGTAGAATGAAATATAATGGGATTTCCTTCCCATTTTGATTTGAAAACATTGTCTCTTCTCTTATCTGCCCCTGCCTCCCATTATTCCGCCCTGCCCCCTCCACCCCCACCTCCTCCACTTCCTCACTTCTGCTCCTTTTGTTCTCTCTTTTCTCCATACATTTTACATTTGACGTACATGTTAACCATTCCTAATTCCAAACTTGTTTATAATGTTTGTGAGGCCCCTCCGATGGCTTTCAGCTTTTGTGTGGATGTTTGATCTGAGTCCTTCCCTTGTCTTTCATGATTGTGTGTTCTTGCTGTGCCTAACTTTGGGTGAAAATGGAGACTGGAATAAATGGTCAGCTGTGCTTTCACTGTGTTCTTGCACGTGCTATGCCTACACATGTGAGGGTGTGGGTTGGGGATTGAGTGCTGTGTATTTCTTTGTAACCTTGGACACCCCTTAAGCATGTTTGACGAAAGAAGGCCACTTACCTCCAAGGATGCAGAATGATGGTAAGTCACGTATGGGGTTGGGCTGGGCCTTAGTGTAAGGAATTGGGTTGTTAGGTATCTGTGGTTAGAGGTAGGTGTTTTCAGGTTTTAAGGCGATTGTTTTCAGTGTTGGTATGAGTGCAATTACGGCTTAGGCATAGGATTGTCGATGTTAAGGTTAGGGTTAGGTTGGGTGTTAAGACTCAGGGTGCAACTTACAATTAAGTTTTTAGGTATGCTGCAGAAAAACAGTTCACATCATCCTATCACACCAGCACATAATGGCACATCCTGATGTGACCCTAACCTCAAACTCAACCCTAAGCCATAACCCTATACCCCATCCCTAAACCCTAACCCCAACTTGAACCTGAACACTAACCCCCAAGTCCAACTGTAACCCGAAACCCCAACCCATTGGGGTGGTTGGGTTGGGGCTGGAGTTGAGGTTTAGGTTAGGGTTCAGGTTGGGGTTAGGTGTTAGGGGTTGGGCTTTAGTGTTGTGTTTTAGTGTTGGGGTTTTGGGTTTGGATTCAGAG
>NW_025957363.1:0-5000 GCF_023159225.1 Perognathus longimembris pacificus | reverse complement strand
AGGGTTAGGGTTAGGGTTAGGGTTAGGGTTAGGGTTAGGGTTAGGGTTAGGGTTAGGGTTAGGGTTAGGGTTAGGGTTAGGGTTAGGGTTAGGGTTAGGGTTAGGGTTAGGGTTAGGGTTAGGGTTAGGGTTAGGGTTAGGGTTAGGGTTAGGGTTAGGGTTAGGGTTAGGGTTAGGGTTAGGGTTAGGGTTAGGGTTAGGGTTAGGGTTAGGGTTAGGGTTAGGGTTAGGGTTAGGGTTAGGGTTAGGGTTAGGGTTAGGGTTAGGGTTAGGGTTAGGGTTAGGGTTAGGGTTAGGGTTAGGGTTAGGGTTAGGGTTAGGGTTAGGGTTAGGGTTAGGGTTAGGGTTAGGGTTAGGGTTAGGGTTAGGGTTAGGGTTAGGGTTAGGGTTAGGGTTAGGGTTAGGGTTAGGGTTAGGGTTAGGGTTAGGGTTAGGGTTAGGGTTAGGGTTAGGGTTAGGGTTAGGGTTAGGGTTAGGGTTAGGGTTAGGGTTAGGGTTAGGGTTAGGGTTAGGGTTAGGGTTAGGGTTAGGGTTAGGGTTAGGGTTAGGGTTAGGGTTAGGGTTAGGGTTAGGGTTAGGGTTAGGGTTAGGGTTAGGGTTAGGGTTAGGGTTAGGGTTAGGGTTAGGGTTAGGGTTAGGGTTAGGGTTAGGGTTAGGGTTAGGGTTAGGGTTAGGGTTAGGGTTAGGGTTAGGGTTAGGGTTAGGGTTAGGGTTAGGGTTAGGGTTAGGGTTAGGGTTAGGGTTAGGGTTAGGGTTAGGGTTAGGGTTAGGGTTAGGGTTAGGGTTAGGGTTAGGGTTAGGGTTAGGGTTAGGGTTAGGGTTAGGGTTAGGGTTAGGGTTAGGGTTAGGGTTAGGGTTAGGGTTAGGGTTAGGGTTAGGGTTAGGGTTAGGGTTAGGGTTAGGGTTAGGGTTAGGGTTAGGGTTAGGGTTAGGGTTAGGGTTAGGGTTAGGGTTAGGGTTAGGGTTAGGGTTAGGGTTAGGGTTAGGGTTAGGGTTAGGGTTAGGGTTAGGGTTAGGGTTAGGGTTAGGGTTAGGGTTAGGGTTAGGGTTAGGGTTAGGGTTAGGGTTAGGGTTAGGGTTAGGGTTAGGGTTAGGGTTAGGGTTAGGGTTAGGGTTAGGGTTAGGGTTAGGGTTAGGGTTAGGGTTAGGGTTAGGGTTAGGGTTAGGGTTAGGGTTAGGGTTAGGGTTAGGGTTAGGGTTAGGGTTAGGGTTAGGGTTAGGGTTAGGGTTAGGGTTAGGGTTAGGGTTAGGGTTAGGGTTAGGGTTAGGGTTAGGGTTAGGGTTAGGGTTAGGGTTAGGGTTAGGGTTAGGGTTAGGGTTAGGGTTAGGGTTAGGGTTAGGGTTAGGGTTAGGGTTAGGGTTAGGGTTAGGGTTAGGGTTAGGGTTAGGGTTAGGGTTAGGGTTAGGGTTAGGGTTAGGGTTAGGGTTAGGGTTAGGGTTAGGGTTAGGGTTAGGGTTAGGGTTAGGGTTAGGGTTAGGGTTAGGGTTAGGGTTAGGGTTAGGGTTAGGGTTAGGGTTAGGGTTAGGGTTAGGGTTAGGGTTAGGGTTAGGGTTAGGGTTAGGGTTAGGGTTAGGGTTAGGGTTAGGGTTAGGGTTAGGGTTAGGGTTAGGGTTAGGGTTAGGGTTAGGGTTAGGGTTAGGGTTAGGGTTAGGGTTAGGGTTAGGGTTAGGGTTAGGGTTAGGGTTAGGGTTAGGGTTAGGGTTAGGGTTAGGGTTAGGGTTAGGGTTAGGGTTAGGGTTAGGGTTAGGGTTAGGGTTAGGGTTAGGGTTAGGGTTAGGGTTAGGGTTAGGGTTAGGGTTAGGGTTAGGGTTAGGGTTAGGGTTAGGGTTAGGGTTAGGGTTAGGGTTAGGGTTAGGGTTAGGGTTAGGGTTAGGGTTAGGGTTAGGGTTAGGGTTAGGGTTAGGGTTAGGGTTAGGGTTAGGGTTAGGGTTAGGGTTAGGGTTAGGGTTAGGGTTAGGGTTAGGGTTAGGGTTAGGGTTAGGGTTAGGGTTAGGGTTAGGGTTAGGGTTAGGGTTAGGGTTAGGGTTAGGGTTAGGGTTAGGGTTAGGGTTAGGGTTAGGGTTAGGGTTAGGGTTAGGGTTAGGGTTAGGGTTAGGGTTAGGGTTAGGGTTAGGGTTAGGGTTAGGGTTAGGGTTAGGGTTAGGGTTAGGGTTAGGGTTAGGGTTAGGGTTAGGGTTAGGGTTAGGGTTAGGGTTAGGGTTAGGGTTAGGGTTAGGGTTAGGGTTAGGGTTAGGGTTAGGGTTAGGGTTAGGGTTAGGGTTAGGGTTAGGGTTAGGGTTAGGGTTAGGGTTAGGGTTAGGGTTAGGTTAGGGTTAGGGTTAGGGTTAGGGTTAGGGTTAGGGTTAGGGTTAGGGTTAGGGTTAGGGTTAGGGTTAGGGTTAGGGTTAGGGTTAGGGTTAGGGTTAGGGTTAGGGTTAGGTTAGGGTTAGGGTTAGGGTTAGGGTTAGGGTTAGGGTTAGGGTTAGGGTTAGGGTTAGGGTTAGGGTTAGGGTTAGGGTTAGGGTTAGGGTTAGGGTTAGGGTTAGGGTTAGGGTTAGGGTTAGGGTTAGGGTTAGGGTTAGGGTTAGGGTTAGGGTTAGGGTTAGGGTTAGGGTTAGGGTTAGGGTTAGGGTTAGGGTTAGGGTTAGGGTTAGGGTTAGGGTTAGGGTTAGGGTTAGGGTTAGGGTTAGGGTTAGGGTTAGGGTTAGGGTTAGGGTTAGGGTTAGGGTTAGGGTTAGGGTTAGGGTTAGGGTTAGGGTTAGGGTTAGGGTTAGGGAGGTTAGGGTTAGGGTTAGGGTTAGGGTTAGGGTTAGGGTTAGGGTTAGGGTTAGGGTTAGGGTTAGGGTTAGGGTTAGGGTTAGGGTTAGGGTTAGGGTTAGGGTTAGGTTAGGGTTAGGGTTAGGGTTAGGGTTAGGGTTAGGGTTAGGGTTAGGGTTAGGGTTAGGGTTAGGGTTAGGGTTAGGGTTAGGGTTAGGGTTAGGGTTAGGGTTAGGGTTAGGGTTAGGGTTAGGGTTAGGGTTAGGGTTAGGGTTAGGGTTAGGGTTAGGGTTAGGGTTAGGGTTAGGGTTAGGGTTAGGGTTAGGGTTAGGGTTAGGGTTAGGGTTAGGGTTAGGGTTAGGGTTAGGGTTAGGGTTAGGGTTAGGGTTAGGGTTAGGGTTAGGGTTAGGGTTAGGGTTAGGGTTAGGGTTAGGGTTAGGGTTAGGGTTAGGGTTAGGGTTAGGGTTAGGGTTAGGGTTAGGGTTAGGGTTAGGGTTAGGGTTAGGGTTAGGGTTAGGGTTAGGGTTAGGGTTAGGGTTAGGGTTAGGGTTAGGGTTAGGGTTAGGGTTAGGGTTAGGGTTAGGGTTAGGGTTAGGGTTAGGGTTAGGGTTAGGGTTAGGGTTAGGGTTAGGGTTAGGGTTAGGGTTAGGGTTAGGGTTAGGGTTAGGGTTAGGGTTAGGGTTAGGGTTAGGGTTAGGGTTAGGGTTAGGGTTAGGGTTAGGGTTAGGGTTAGGGTTAGGGTTAGGGTTAGGGTTAGGGTTAGGGTTAGGGTTAGGGTTAGGGTTAGGGTTAGGGTTAGGGTTAGGGTTAGGGTTAGGGTTAGGGTTAGGGTTAGGGTTAGGGTTAGGGTTAGGGTTAGGGTTAGGGTTAGGGTTAGGGTTAGGGTTAGGGTTAGGGTTAGGGTTAGGGTTAGGGTTAGGGTTAGGGTTAGGGTTAGGGTTAGGGTTAGGGTTAGGGTTAGGGTTAGGGTTAGGGTTAGGGTTAGGGTTAGGGTTAGGGTTAGGGTTAGGGTTAGGGTTAGGGTTAGGGTTAGGGTTAGGGTTAGGGTTAGGGTTAGGGTTAGGGTTAGGGTTAGGGTTAGGGTTAGGGTTAGGGTTAGGGTTAGGGTTAGGGTTAGGGTTAGGGTTAGGGTTAGGGTTAGGGTTAGGGTTAGGGTTAGGGTTAGGGTTAGGGTTAGGGTTAGGGTTAGGGTTAGGGTTAGGGTTAGGGTTAGGGTTAGGGTTAGGGTTAGGGTTAGGGTTAGGGTTAGGGTTAGGGTTAGGGTTAGGGTTAGGGTTAGGGTTAGGGTTAGGGTTAGGGTTAGGGTTAGGGTTAGGGTTAGGGTTAGGGTAAGGGTTAGGGTTAGGGTTAGGGTTAGGGTTAGGGTTAGGGTTAGGGTTAGGGTTAGGGTTAGGGTTAGGGTTAGGGTTAGGGTTAGGGTTAGGGTTAGGGTTAGGGTTAGGGTTAGGGTTAGGGTTAGGGTTAGGGTTAGGGTTAGGGTTAGGGTTAGGGTTAGGGTTAGGGTTAGGGTTAGGGTTAGGGTTAGGGTTAGGGTTAGGGTTAGGGTTAGGGTTAGGGTTAGGGTTCGTTAGGGTTAGGGTTAGGGTTAGGGTTAGGGTTAGGGTTAGGGTTAGGGTTAGGGTTAGGGTTAGGGTTAGGGTTAGGGTTAGGGTTAGGGTTAGGGTTAGGGTTAGGGTTAGGGTTAGGGTTAGGGTTAGGGTTAGGGTTAGGGTTAGGGTTAGGGTTAGGGTTAGGGTTAGGGTTAGGGTTAGGGTTAGGGTTAGGGTTAGGGTTAGGGTTAGGGTTAGGGTTAGGGTTAGGGTTAGGGTTAGGGTTAGGGTTAGGGTTAGGGTTAGGGTTAGGGTTAGGGTTAGGGTTAGGGTTAGGGTTAGGGTTAGGGTTAGGGTTAGGGTTAGGGTTAGGGTTAGGGTTAGGGTTAGGGTTAGGGTTAGGGTTAGGGTTAGGGTTAGGGTTAGGGTTAGGGTTAGGGTTAGGGTTAGGGTTAGGGTTAGGGTTAGGGTTAGGGTTAGGGTTAGGGTTAGGGTTAGGGTTAGGGTTAGGGTTAGGGTTAGGGTTAGGGTTAGGGTTAGGGTTAGGGTTAGGGTTAGGGTTAGGGTTAGGGTTAGGGTTAGGGTTAGGGTTAGGGTTAGGGTTAGGGTTAGGGTTAGGGTTAGGGTTAGGGTTAGGGTAGGGTAGGGGTAGGGTTAGGGTTAGGGTTAGGGTTAGGGTTAGGGTTAGGGTTAGGGTTAGGGTTAGGGTTAGGGTTAGGGTTAGGTTAGGGTTT
>NW_025957362.1:0-46994 GCF_023159225.1 Perognathus longimembris pacificus | reverse complement strand
AAGTCTGGAGAAAACAGAAAAGAGAGAAACAGAAGAGGAGAGCAAGGGCAGAGGGAAGGGCAGAGGAAAAAAGGACAGCAGAGGAGAAGAGAGAATAAACTTTTCAAATGAAAAGGGGAATGAAATCACATTCTATTTTATTCTACATGTAAGTGTTTTGCTGCAAAAACAAAACTAAAAAAGTGCCGTTTCAAAAACTAAATTTTAGATCATGAAATTGAACCAAGTAGGGTGGCACATTCAGGGAAACCCCACAGTTGGTAGGCTGAGGCAGGAAGATTGAGAGTTCAAAACAGGCCAGGTCAAATGTAGAAATACAAATACAATGTCTGGAGAAAAAAGAAAGGAAACACATAAGAGGAGGAGGGGGTAAGGGAGGGAGGAACAGTGACAGGAAGGGGAAGGAAGAAGAGAAGGAAAAGGAGGAATAGCAGAAGAGGGAGGAGGAGAAATGGAGGAAGAGGCGGGGTGGAGGTGGAGGGGAGGAAAAGGAGACAAAGTTTCCATATGAAAAGGGTACTGAAATCCGATTCTATTTTATTCTTCAAGTGTCTGTAGCTACTAAAACAGAACTAAAAAAAAGTGCTATTTCTAAAACTTTTAGGTCAAAAAATTGAGCCAGGTAGGGTGGCAAATTCACATAAGCCCCAGCGTTGATAGGCTGAGGCTTGAAGATTGAGAGTTCAAAACTGGCCTGGTCTTATATAGAAATACAATGTCTGGAGGAAAAAGAAAAGAGAAAAAATATAAAAGAAGGATGTGAGGAGAGGAGGAGGAGGAGGAGGAGGAATGGTGGCGGAGGAGGGGGAGGAGAGCGAGAGGAAAGGAGCGGAGAGGAGAGAGGCAGTTTTCAAGTGACAAGGGGAATGATGTGATGTGTTGTGATGATGTGATGTGATGATGTGCAGTGATCTGGTGATGTGATGGGAGCTGGTGATGTGATGGGATCTAGTGATGTGAAGTGATGGTGTGATGTGATGACGTGATGTGATTATGTGACGTGTAATTACGTGACATACTGTGGGGATGTAATCTACTTATCTGAAGCATAACTAAAAAAAACAATCTGAAAGCATAACTAAAAAAACCAATCCTGAAAACAGCCGTAAGCCCTGAAACCCCCACCTCTAACCCCAGACACCTAACAACCCAATTCCTTAATGTAAAGCCCTACCCCAATGCATTCCGTGACTTACCAATGTTCTGAATCCCTGGAGGTAGTTGGCCTTATTTTTGTCAAACATGCTTAAGGGGTGTCCAAGTTTACACATAGAGACACAAAGCACTCGATTCCCCACACATACCCTCACATGTGTAGGCAGAGCAAGTGCATGAACACAGTGAAAGCACAGCTGACCATTTATTCAAGTCTCCATTATCACACAAAGTTAGGCATAACAGGAGAACACAATCAAGCGTGGTAGAGCAAGGACTCTGATCAAACAACCCCACAACTGATGAATGCCATTGGAGTGGTCTGGCACACATTCTAAAACACATGGGTTTGGATTCATCAATAGTAACATGTACCGCAAACATAACTGGAGAAAAGAGGAGAAAAAAAGAAAAGAGAAGGAGGGGAGGGGGTGGAGGAGGCTGGGACATAAGAGGAGAGGAGGAAAGGAGAGAATAAAGTATTCAAATGAAAAGGGGAATGAAATCCCATTCTATTTTGTCCTACACATAAGTCTCTTGTTACTTAAAATTGAGCCAGGAAAGGTGGCAAATTATGGTAATCCCCACAGTTGGTAGGCTGAGGAAAGAAGATTGAGAGTTCAAAACAGGCCTGCTCGAGTGTGGAAATACAATCTGGAGGAAAAAGAAAAAAGAGAAAAGATACAAAATAGAAGGATGAGAGGACGTAGAAGAGGAGAAGGATGAATGGAGGAGAAGGAGGAAGAGGAGAGGGGAGAGGAAGGGAGGAAGAAGAGGGGAGGAGGGGAAAGAGTAGAGGAGGATAGAGAGGTGGAGAGGCAGGAGGAGAGGGGGAGAGGAAGGGGGAAGTGGGAAAGCAGGGGAGGAGAGGATGGAGCAGAGAGCACAGAGGCAGTTTTCAAGTGACAAGTGGAATGATGTGATGGGTTGTGATGGTATATCAGATTCTTCTGAGGAGTTCCCAGTACATTATCCTTTCCCCTGTGTAATTACCTTAACAAGCTCCAGCTGTTCTTATTCTCAGAAGGTTTACTCCCTGATATGCAGCTGCCTACCCCCTTCGTAACTGCAGGTCCTAAATGAGCATTTTTCTGTTCCCTCACCACAATCCAGATTTTTTTGGGGAGTTACCAGTACAGTAACCATACCAGGAAGTACTTAATTTCTTAAGCTACTGCTTTTCTTAATCTCATTGGAGATATTTACTGATAAACAGCTACCTACACAGCATGTTCATGTCGTTCCTAAATGAGCTTTTATCTCTCTCCCCTCACCAAAAATCAGATTCTTCTGAGGAGTTCCCAGTACATTATCCTTTCCCCTGTGTAATTACCTTAACAAGCTCCAGCTGTTTTTATTCTCAGAAGGTTTACTCCCTGATATACAGCTGCCTACCCCCTTCGTAAGTGCAGGTCGTAAATGAGCTTTTTTCTCTGTTCCCTCACCACAATCCAGATTCTTTTGGGAGTTACCAGTACAGTAACCATACCAGGAAGTACTTAATTTATTAAGCTACTTTTTTGCTTAATCTCAGTGGAGATATTTACTGATAATCAGCTACCTACGCAGCATGTCCATCTCGTTCCTAAATGAGCTTTTATCTCTCTCCCCTCACGACAAATCAGATTCTTCTGAGGAGTTCCCAGTACATTATCCTTTCCCCTGAGTAATTACCTTAACAAGCTCCAGCTGTTTTTATTCTCAGAAGGTTTACTCCCTGATATACAGCTGCCTACCCCCTTCGTAAGTGCAGGTCCTAAATGAGCTTTTTTCTCTGTTCCCTCATCACAATCCAGATTCTTTGGGGAGTTACCAGTACAGTAACCATACCAGGAAGTACTTCATTTATTAAGCTACTGCTTTTCTTAATCTCAGTGGAGATATTAACTGATAAACAGCTACCTACGCAGCATGTTCATGTCGTTCCTAAATGAGCTTTTATCTCTCTCCCCTCACCACATATCAGATTCTTCTGAGGAGTTCCCAGGACATTATCCTTTCCCCTGTGTAATTACCTTAACAAGCTCCAGCTGTTTTTATTCTCAGAAGGTTTACTCCCTGATATACAGCTGCCTACCCTCTTCGTAAGAGCAGGTCTTAAATGAGCTTTTTTCTCTCTTCCCTCACCACAATCCAGATTCTTTTGGGGTGTGACCAGTACAGTAACCATACAAGGAAGTACTTAATTTATTAAGCTACTGCTTTTCTTAATCTCAGTGGAGATATTTACTGATAAACATCTACCTACGCAGCATGTTCATGTCGTTCCTAAATGGCCTTTTATCTCTGTCCCCTCACCACAAATCAGATTCTTCTGAGGAGTTCCCAGTACATTATCCTTTCCCCTGTGTAATTACCTTTATAAGCTCCAGCTGTTTTTATTCTCAGAAGGTTTACTCCCTGATATGCAACTGCCTACCCCTTCGTATGTGCAGGTCCTAAATGAGCTTTTTTCTCTGTTCCCTCACCACAATCCAGATTCTTTTGGGGAGTTACCAGTACAGTAACCATACCAGGAAGTACTTAATTTATTAAGCTACTGCTTTTCTTAATCTCAGTGGAGATATTTACTGATAAACAGCTACATACGCAGCATGTTCATGTCGTTCATAAATGAGCTTTTATCTCTCTCCCCTCACCACAAATCAGATTCTTCTGAGGAGTTCCCAGTACATTATCCTTTCCCCTGTGTAATTACCTTAACAAGCTCCAGCTGTTTTTATTCTCAGAAGGTTTACTCCCTGATATACAGCTGCCTACCCCCTTCGTAAGTGCAGGTCCTAAATGAGCTTTTTTCTCTGTTCCCTCACCACAATCGAGATTCTTTTGGGGAGTTACCAGTACAATAACCATACCAGGAAGTACTTAATTTATTAAGCTACTGCTTTTCTTAATCTCAGTGGAGATATTTACTGATAAACAGCTACGTAAGCAGCATGTTCATGTCGTTCCTAAATGAGCTTTTATCTCTCTACCCTCACCACAAATCAGAATCTTCTGAGGAGTTCCCAGTACATTATCCTTTCCCCTGTGTAATTACCTTTATAAGCTCTAGCTGTTTTTATTCTCAGAAGGTTTACTCCCTTATATGCAACTGCCTACCCCTTAGTAAGTGCAGGTCCTAAATGAGCTTTTTTCTCTGTTCCCTCACCACAATCCAGATTCTTTTGGGGAGTTACCAGTACCGTAACCATACCAGGAAGTACTTAATTTATTAAGCTACTGCTTTTCTTAATCTCAGTGGAGATAATACTGATAAACAGCTACCTACGCAGCATGTTCATGTCGTTCCTAAATGAGCTTTTATCTCTCTCCCCTCACCACAAATCAGATTCTTCTGAGGAGTTCCCAGTACATTATCCTTTCCCCTGTGTAATTACCTTAACAATCTCCAGCTGTTTTTATTCTCAGAAGGTTTACTCCCTGATATACAGCTGCCTACCCCCTTCGTAAGTGCAGGTCCTAAATGAGCTTTTTTCTCTGTTCCCTCACCACAATCCAGATTCTTTTGGGGAGTTACCAGTACAGTAACCATACCAGGAAGTACTTAATTTATTAAGCTACTGCTTTTCTTAATCTCAGTGGAGATATTTACTGATAAACAGCTACCTACGCAGCATGTTCATGTCGTTCCTAAATGAGCTTTTATCTCTCTCCCCTCACCACAAATCAGATTCTTCTGAGGAGTTCCCAGTACATTATCCTTTCCCCTGTGTAATTACCTTAACAAGCTCAAGCTGTTTTTATTCTCAGAAGGGATACTCCCTGATATACAGCGGCCTACACCTTCGTAAGTGCAGGTCCTAAATGAGCTTTTTTCTCTGTTCCCTCACCACAATCCACATTCTTTTCGGGAGTTACCAGTACAGTAACCATACCAGGAAGTACTTAATTTATTAAGCTACTGCTATTCTTAATATCAGTGGAGATATTTACTGATAAACAGCTACCTACGCAGCATGTTCATGTCGTTCCTAAATGAGCTTTTATCTCTCTCCCCTCACCACAAATCAGATTCTTCTGAGGAGTTCCCAGTACATTATCCTTTCCCCTGTGTAATTACCTTAACAAGCTCCAGCTGTTTTTATTCTCAGAAGGTTTACTCCCTGATATACAGCTGCCTACCCCCTTCGTAAGTGCAGGTCGTAAATGAGCTTTTTTCTCTGTTCCCTCACCACAATCCAGATTCTTTTGGGAGTTACCAGTACAGTAACCATACCAGGAAGTACTTAATTTATTAAGCTACTGCTTTTCTTAATCTCAGTGGAGATATTTACTGATAATCAGCTACCTACGCAGCATGTCCATGTCGTTCCTAAATGAGCTTTTATCTCTCTCCCCTCACCACAAATCAGATTCTTCTGAGGAGTTCCCAGTACATTATCTTTTCCCCTGTGTAATTACCTTAACAAGCTCCAGCTGTTTTTATTCTCAGAAGGTTTACTCCCTGATATACAGCTGCCTACACCCTTCGTACGTGAAGGTCCTAAATAAGCTTTTTTCTCTGTTCCCTCATCACAATCCAGATTCTTTGGGGAGTTACCAGTACAGTAACCATACCAGGAAGTACTTAATTTATTAAGCTACTGCTTTTCTTAATCTCAGTGGAGATATTTACTGATAAACAGCTACGTACGCAGCATGATCATGTCGTTCCTAAATGAGCTTTTATCTCTCTCCCCTCACCACAAATCAGATTCTTCTGAGGAGTTCCCAGTACATTATCCTTTCCCCTGTGTAATTACCTTAACAAGCTCCAGCTGTTTTTATTCTCAGAAGGTTTACTCCCTGATATACAGCTGCCTACCCCCTTCGTAAGTGCAGGTCCTAAATGAGCTTTTTTCTATGTTCTCTATCCACAATACAGATTCTTTTGGGGAGTTTCCAGTACAGTAACCATACCAGGAAGTACTTAATTTATTAAACTACTGCTTTTCTTAATCTCAGTGGAGATATTTACTGATAAACAGCTACCTACGCAGCATGTTCATGTGGTTCCTAAATGAGCTTTTATCTCTCTCCCCTCACCACAAATCAGATTCTTCTGAGGAGTTCCCAGTACATTATCCTTTCCCCTGTGTAATTACCTTAACAAGCTCCAGCTGTTTTTATTCTCAGAAGGTTTACTCCCTGATATACAGCTGCCTACCCCCTTCGTAAGTACAAGTCCTAAATGAGCTTTTTTCTCTGTTCCCTCACCACAATCCAGATTCTTTTGGGGAGTTACCAGTACAGTAACCATACCAGGAAGTACTTAATTTGTTAAGCTACTGCTTTTCTTAATGTCAGTGGAGATATTTACTGATAAACAGCTACCTACGCAGTATGTTCATGTCGTTCCTAAATGAGCTTTTATCTCTCTCCCCTCACCACAAATCAGATTCTTCTGAGGAGTTCCCCGTGCATTATCCTTTCCCCTGTGTAATTACCTTTATAAGCTCCAGCTGTTTTTATTCTCAGAAGGTTTACTCCTTGATATACAGCTGCCTACACCCTTCATAAGTGCAGGTCCTATATGAGCTTTTTTCTCTGTTCCCTCTCCACAATCCAGATGCTTTTGGGGAGTTACCAGTACAGTAACCATACCAGGAAGTACTTAATATATTAAGCTACTGCTGTTCTTAATCTCAGTGGAGATATTTACTGATAAACAGCTACCTACACAGCATGTTCATGTCGTTCCTAAATGAGCTTTTATCTCTCTCCCTCACCACAAATCAGATTCTTCTGAGGAGTTCCCAGTACATTATCCTTTCCCCTGTGTAATTACCTTAACAAGCTCCAGCTGTTTTTATTCTCAGAAGGTTTACTCCCTGATATACAGCTGCCTACCCTTCATAAGTGCAGGTCCTAAATGAGCTTTTTTCTCTGTTCCCTCACCACAATCCAGATTCTTTTGGGGAGTTACCAGTACAGTAACCATACCAAGAAGTACTTAATTTATTAAGCTACTGCTTTTCTTAATCTCAGTGGAGATATTTACTGATAAACAGCTACCTACGCAGCATGTTCATGTCGTTCCTAAATGAGCTTTTTTCTCAGTTCCCTCACCACACTCCAGATTCTTTTGGGGAGTTACCAGTACAGTATCCATACCAGGAAGTACTTAATTTATTACGCTACTGCTTTTCTTAATCTCAGTGGAGATATTTACTGATAAACAGCTACATACGCAGCATGTTCATGTCGTTCTTAAATGAGCTTTTATCTCTCTCCCCTCACCACAAATCAGATTCTTCTGAGGATTTCCCAGTACATTATCCTTTCCACTGTGTAATTACCTTAACAAGCTCCAGCTGTTTTTATTCTCAGAAGGTTTACTCCCTGATATACAGCTGCCTACCCCCTTCGTAAGTGCAGGTCCTAAATGAGCTTTTTTCTCTGTTCCTCAGCACAATCCAGATTCTTATGGGGAATTACCAGTACAGTAACCATACCAGGAAGTACTTAATTTATTAAGCTACTGCTTTTCTTAATCTCAGTGGAGATATTTACTGATAAACAGCTACCTACGCAGCATGTTCATGTCGTTCCTAAATGAGCTTTTATCTCTCTCCCCTCACCACAAATCAGATTCTTCTGAGGAGTTCCCAGTACATTATCCTTTCCCCTGTGTAATTACCTTAACAAGCTCCAGCTGTTTTTATTCTCAGAAGGTTTACTCCCTGATATACAGCTGCCTAACCCCTTCGTAAGTGCAGGTCCTAAATGAGCTTTTTTCTCTGTTCCCTCACCACAATCCAGATTCTTTTGGGGAGGTACCAGTACAGTATCCATACCAGGAAATACTTAATTTATTACGCTACTGCTTTTCTTAATCTCAGTGGAGATATTTACTGATAAACAGCTACCTACGCAGCATGTTCATGTCGTTCCTAAATGAGCTTTTATCTCTCTCCCCTCACCACAAATCAGATTCTTCTGAGGAGTTCCCAGTACATTATCCTTTCCCCTGTGTAATTACCTTAACAAGCTCCAGCTGTTTTTATTCTCAGAAGGTTTACTCCCTGATATACAGCTGCCTACCCCCTTCGTAAGTGCAGGTCGTAAATGAGCTTTTTTCTCTGTTCCCTCACCACAATCCAGATTCTTTTGGGAGTTACCAGTACAGTAACCATACCAGGAAGTACTTAATTTATTAAGCTACTGCTTTTATTAATCGCAGTGGAGATATTTACTGATAATCAGATACCTACGCAGCATGTCCATGTCGTTCCTAAATGAGCTTTTATCTCTCTCCCCTCACCACAAATCAGATTCTTCTGAGGAGTTCCCAGTACATTATCTTTTCCCCTGTGTAATTACCTTAACAAGCTCCAGCTGTTTTTATTCTCAGAAGGATTACTCCCTGATATACAGCTGCCTACACCCTTCGTAAGTGCAGGTCCTAAATAAGCTTTTTTCTCTGTTCCCTCATCACAATCCAGATTCTTTGGGGAGTTACCAGTACAGTAACCATACCAGGAAGTACTTAATTTATTAAGCTACTGCTTTTCTTAATCTCAGTGGAGATATTTACTGATAAACAGCTACGTACGCAGCATGTTCATGTCGTTCCTAAATGAGCTTTTATCTCTCTCCCCTCACCACAAATCAGATTCTTCTGAGGAGTTCCCAGTACATTATCCTTTCCCCTGTGTAATTACCTTAACAAGCTCCAGCTGTTTTTATTCTCAGAAGGTTTACTCCCTGATATACAGCTGCCTACCCCCTTCGTAAGTGCAGGTCCTAAATGAGCTTTTTTCTATGTTCCCTATCCACAATACAGATTCTTTTGGGGAGTTTCCAGTACAGTAACCATAGCAGGAAGTACTTAATTTATTAAACTACTGCTTTTCTTAATCTCAGTGGAGATATTTACTGATAAACAGCTACCTACGCAGCATGTTCATGTGGTTCCTAAATGAGCTTTTATCTCTCTCCCCTCACCACAAATCAGATTCTTCTGAGGAGTTCCCAGTACATTATCCTTTCCCCTGTGTAATTACCTTAACAAGCTCCAGCTGTTTTTATTCTCAGAAGGTTTACTCCCTGATATACAGCTGCCTACCCCCTTCGTAAGTACAAGTCCTAAATGAGCTTTTTTCTCTGTTCCCTCACCACAATCCAGATTCTTTTGGGGAGTTACCAGTACAGTAACCATACCAGGAAGTAGTTAATTTGTTAAGCTACTGCTTTTCTTAATCTCAGTGGAGATATTTACTGATAAACAGCTACCTACGCAGTATGTTCATGTCGTTTCTAAATGAGCTTTTATCTCTCTCCCCTCACCACAAATCAGATTCTTCTGAGGAGTTCCCCGTACATTATCTTTTCCCCTGTGTAATTACCTTTATAAGCTCCAGCTGTTTTTATTCTCAGAAGGTTTACTCCTTGATATACAGCTGCCTACACCCTTCATAAGTGCAGGTCCTATATGAGCTTTTTTCTCTGTTCCCTCTCCACAATCCAGATGCTTTTGGGGAGTTACCAGTACAGTAACCATACCAGGAAGTACTTAATTTATTAAGCTACTGCTTTTCTTAATCTCAGTGGAGATATTTACTGATAAACAGCTACCTACACAGCATGTTCATGTCGTTCCTAAATGAGCTTTTATCTCTCTCCCTCACCACAAATCAGATTCTTCTGAGGAGTTCCCAGTACATTATCCTTTCCCCTGTGTAATTACCTTAACAAGCTCCAGCTGTTTTTATTCTCAGAAGGTTTACTCCCTGGTATACAGCTGCCTACCCTTCATAAGTGCAGGTCCTAAATGAGCCTTTTTCTCTGTTCCCTCACCACAATCCAGATTCTTTTGGGGAGTTACCAGTACAGTAACCATACCAAGAAGTACTTCACTTATTAAGCTACTGCTTTTCTTAATCTCAGTGGAGATATTTACTGATAAACCGCTACCTATGCAGCATGTTCATGTCGTTCCTAAATGAGCTTTTATCTCTCTCCCCTCACCACAAATCAGAATCTTCTTAGGAGTTCCCAGTACATTATCCTTTCCCCTGTGTAATTACCTTAACAAGCTCCAGCTGTTTTTATTCTCAGAAGGTTTACTCCTTGATATACAGCTGCCTACACCCTTCATAAGTGCAGGTCCTATATGAGCTTTTTTCTCTGTTCCCTCACCACAATCCAGATTTTTTTGGGGCGTTACCAGTACAGTAACCATACCAGGAAGTACTTAATTTATTAAGCTACTGCTTTTCTTAATCTCAGTGGAGATATTTACTGATAAACAGCTACCTACGCAGCATGTTCATGTCGTTCCTAAATGAGCTTTTATCTCTCTCCCCTCACCACAAATCAGATTCTTCTGAGGAGTTCCCAGTACATTATCCTTTCCCCTGTGTAATTACCTTAACAAGCTCTAGCTGTTTTTATTCTCAGAAGGTTTACTCCCTGATATACAGCTGCCTACCCCCTTCGTAAGTTCAGGTCCTAAATGAGCTTTTTTCTCTGTTCCCTCACCACAATCCAGATTCTTTTGGGGAGTTACTAGTACAGTAACCATACCAGGAAGTAATTAATTTATTAAGCTACTGCTTTTCTTAATCTCTGTGGAGATATTTACTGATAAACAGCTACCCACGCAGCATGTTCATGTCGTTCCTAAATGAGCTTTTCTCTCTCTCCCCTCACCACAAATCAGATTCTTCTGAGGAGTTCCCAGTACATTATCCTTTCTCCTGTGTAATTACCTTAACAAGCTCCAGCTGTTTTTATTCTCAGAAGGTTTACTCCCTGATATACAACTGCCTACCCCCTTCGTAAGTGCAGGTCCTAAATGAGCTTTTTTCTCTGTTCCCTCACCACAATCCAGATTGTTTTGGGGGTTACCAGTACAGTAACCATACCAGGAAGTACTTAATTTATGAAGCTACTGCTTTTCTTAATCTCAGTGGAGATATTTACTGATAAACAGCTACGCATGCAGCATGTTCGTGTCGTTCCTAAATGAGCTTTTATCTCTCTCCCCTCACCACAAATCAGATTCTTCTGAGGAGTTCCCAGTACATTACCCTTTTCCCTGTGTAATTACCTTAACAAGCTCCAACTGTTTTTATTCTCAGAAGCGATACTCCCTGTTATACAGCTGTCTGCCCCCTTCGTAAGTGCAGGTCCTAAATGAGCTTTTTTCTCTGTTCCCTCACCACAATCCAGATTCTTTTCGGGAGTTATCAGTACAGTAACCATACCAGGAAGTACTTAATTTATTCAGCTACTGCTTTTCTTAATCTCAGTGGAGATATTTACTGATAAACAGCTACCTACGCAGCATGTTCATGTCGTTCCTAAATGAGCTTTTTTCTCTGTTCCGTCACCACAATCCAGATTCTTTTGGGGAGTTACCAGTACAGTATCCACACCAGGAAGTACTCAAATTATTAAGCTACTGCTTTTCTTAATCTCAGTGGAGATATTTACTGATAAACAGCTACCTACGCAGCATGTTCATGTCCTTCCTAAATGAGCTTTTATCTCTCTCCCCTCACCACAAATCAGATTCTTCTGAGGAGTTCCCAGTACATTATCCTTTCCCCTGTGTAATTACCTTAACAAGCTCCAGCTGTTTTTATTCTCAGAACGTTTACTCCCTGATATACAGCTGCCTACCCGCTTCGTAAGTGCAGGACCTAAATGAGCTTTTTTCTCTGTTCCCTCACCACAATCCAGATTCTTTTGGGGAGTTACCAGTACAGTAACCATACCAGGAAGTACTTCATTTATTAAGCTACTGCTATTCTTAATATCAGTGGAGATATTTACTGATAAACAGCTACCTACGCAGCATGTTCATGTCGTTCCTAAATGAGCTTTTATCTCTCTCCCCTCACCACAAATCAGATTCTTCTGAGGAGTTCCCAGTACATTATCCTTTCCCCTGTGTAATTACCTTAACAAGCTCCAGCTGTTTTTATTCTCAGAAGGTTTACTCCCTGATATACAGCTGCCTACCCCCTTCGTAAGTGCAGGTCCTAAATGAGCTTTTTTCTCTGTTCCCTCACCACAATCCAGATTCTTTTGGGAGTTACCAGTACAGTAACCATACCAGGAAGTACTTAATTTATTAAGCTACTGCTTTTCTTAATCTCAGTGGAGATATTTACTGATAATCAGCTACCTACGCAGCATGTCAATGTCGTTCCTAAATGAGCTTTTATCTCTCTTCCCTCACCACAAATCAGATTCTTCTGAGGACTTCCCAGTACATTATCTTTTCCCCTGTGTAATTACCTTAACAAGCTCTAGCTGTTTTTATTCTCAGAAGGTTTACTCCCTGATATACAGCTGCCTACACCCTTCGTAAGTGCAGGTCCTAAATAAGCTTTTTTCTCTGTTCCCTCATCACAATCCAGATTCTTTTGGGGTGTTACCAGTACAGTAACCATACCAGGAAGTACTTAATTTATTAAGCTACTGCTTTTCTTAATCTCAGTGGAGATATTTACTGATAAACAGCGACGTACGCAGCATGTTCATGTCGTTCCTAAATGAGCTTTTATCTCTCTCCTCTCACCACAAATCAGATTCTTCTGAGGAGTTCCCAGTACATTATCCTTTCCCCTGTGTAATTACCTTAACAAGATCCAGCTGTTTTTATTCTCAGAAGGTTTACTCCCTGATATACAGCTGCCTACCCCGTTCGTAAGTGCAGGTCCTAAATGAGCTTTTTTCTATGTTCCCTATCCACAATACAGATTCTTTTGGGGAGTTTCCAGTACACTAACCATACCAAGAAGTACTTAATTTATTAAACTACTGCTTTTCTTAATCTCAGTGGAGATATTTACTGATAAACAGCTACCTACGCAGCATGTTCATGTGGTTCCTAAATGAGCTTTTATCTCTCTCCCCTCACCACAAATCAGATTCTTCGGAGGAGTTCCCAGTACATTATCCTTTCCCCTGTGTAATTACCTTTATAAGCTCCAGCTGTTTTTATTCTCAGAAGGTTTACTCCTTGATATACAGCTGCCTACACCCTTCATAAGTGCAGGTCCTATATGAGCTTTTTTCTCTGTTCCCTCTCCACAATCCAGATGCTTTTGGGGAGTTACCAGTACAGTAACCATACCAGGAAGTACTTAATTTATTAAGCTACTGCTTTTCTTAATCTCAGTGGAGATATTTACTGATAAACAGCTACCTACACAGCATGTTCATGTCGTTCCTAAATGAGCTTTTATCTCTCTCCCTCACCGCAAATCAGATTCTTCTGAGGAGTTCCCAGTACATTATCCTTTCCCCTGTGTAATTACCTTAACAAGCTCCAGCTGTTTTTATTCTCAGAAGGTTTACTCCCTGATATACAGCTGCCTACCCTTCATAAGTGCAGGTCCTAAATGAGCTTTTTTCTCTGTTCCCTCACCACAATCCAGATTCTTTTGGGGAGTTACCAGTACAGTAACCATACCAAGAAGTACTTCACTTATTAAGCTACTGCTTTTCTTAATCTCAGTGTAGATATTTACTGATAAACCGCTACCTACGCAGCAGGTTCATGTCGTTCCTAAATGAGCTTTTATCTCTCTCCCCTCACCTCAAATCAGAATCTTCTTAGGAGTTCCCAGTACATTATCCTTTCCCCTGTGTAATTACCTTAAAAAGCTGCAGCTGTTTTTATTGTCAGAAGGTTTACTCCCTGATATACAACTGCCTACCCCCTTCGTAAATGCAGGTCCTAAATGAGCTTTTTTCTCTGTTCCCTCACCACAATCCAGATTCTTTTGGGGAGTTACCAGTACAGTAACCATACCAGGAAGTACTGAATTTATTAAGCTACTGCTTTTCTTAATCTCAGTGGAGATATTTACTGATAAACTGCTACCTATGCAGCATGTTCATGTCGTTCCTAAATGAGCTTTTATCTCTCTCCCCTCACCACAAATCAGATTCTTCTGAGGAGTTCCCAGTACATTATCCTTTCCCCTGTGTAATTACCTTCATAAGCTCCAGCTGTTTTTATTCTCAGAAGGTTTACTCCCTGATATACAACTGCCTACCACCTTCGTAAGTGCAGGTCCTAAATGAGCTTTTTTCTCTGTTCCCTCACCACAATCCAGATTTTTGTGGGGCGTTACCAGTACAGTAACCATACCAGGAAGTACTTAATTTATTAAGCTACTGCTTTTCTTAATCTCAGTGGAGATATTTACTGATAAACAGCTACCTACGCAGCATGTTCATGTCGTTCCTAAATGAGCTTTTATCTCTCTCCCCTCACCACAAATCAGATTCTTCTGAGGAGTTCCCAGTACATTATCCTTTCCCCTGTGTAATTACCTTAACAAGCTCTAGCTGTTTTTATTCTCAGAAGGTTTACTCCCTGATATACAGCTGCCTACCCCCTTCGTAAGTTCAGGTCCTAAATGAGCTTTTTTCTCTCTTCCCTCACCACAATCCAGATTCTTTTGGGGAGTTACTAGTACAGTAACCATACCAGGAAGTAATTAATTTATTAAGCTACTGCTTTTCTTAATCTCTGTGGAGATATTTACTGATAAACAGCTACCTACGCAGCATGTTCATGTCGTTCCTAAATGAGCTTTTCTCTCTCTCCCCTCACCACAAATCAGATTCTTCTGAGGAGTTCCCAGTACATTATCCTTTCTCCTGTGTAATTACCTTAACAAGCTCCAGCTGTTTTTATTCTCAGAAGGTTTACTCCCTGATATACAGCTGCCTACCCCCTTCGTAAGTGCAGGTCCTAAATGAGCTTTTTTCTCTGTTCCCTCACCACAATCCAGATTGTTTTGGGGAGTTACCAGAATAGGATCCATACCAGGAAGTATGTAATTTATTAAGCTACTGCTTTTCTTAATCTCAGTGGAGATATTTACTGATAAACAGCTACGTATGCAGCATGTTCATGTCGTTCCTAAATGAGCTTTTATCTCTCTCCCCTCACCACAAATCAGATTCTTCTGAGGAGTTCCCAGTACATTACCCTTTTCCCTGTGTAATTACCTTAACAAGCTCCAACTGTTTTTATTCTCAGAAGCGATACTCCCTGTTATACAGCTGTCTGCCCCCTTCGTAAGTGCAGGTCCTAAATGAGCTTTTTTCTCTGTTCCCTCACCACAATCCAGATTCTTTTGGGGAGTTACCAGTACAGTAGCCATACCAGGAAGTACTTAATTTATTAAGGTACTGCTTTTCTTAATCTCAGTGGAGATATTTACTGATAAACAGCTACCTACGCAGCATGTTCATGTCGTTCCTAAATGAGCTATTATCTCTCTCCCCTCACCACAAATCAGATTCTTCTGAGGAGTTCCCAGTACAATATCCTTTCCCCTGTGTAATTACCTTTATAAGCTCCACCTGTTTTTATTCTCAGAAGTTTTACTCCCTGATATACAACTGCCTACCCCCTTCGTAAGTGCAGGTCCAAAATGAGCTTTTTTCTCTGTTCCCTCACCACAATCCAGATTCTTTTGGGGTGTTACCAGTACAGTAACCATACCAGGAAGTACTTAATATATTAAGCTACTGTGTTTCTTAATCTCAGTGGAAATATTTACTGATAAACAGCTAACTACGCAACATGTTCATGTCGTTCCTAAATGAGCATTTATCTCTATCCCCTCACCACAAATCAGATTCTTCTGAGGAGTTCCCAGTACATTATCCTTTTCCCTGTGTAATTACCTCAACAAGCTCTAGCTGTTTTTATCCTCAGAAGGTTTACTCCCTGATATACAGCTGCCTACCCCCTTCGTAAGTGCAGGTCCTAAATGAGCTTTTTTCTCTGTTCCCTCACCACAATTTAGGTTCTTTTGGGGGTTACCAGTACAGTAACCATACCAGGAAGTACTTAATTTATTAAGCTACTGCTTTTCTTAATCTCAGTGGAGATATTTACTGATAAACAGCTACGTATGCAGCATGTTCATGTCGTTCCTAAATGAGCTTTTATCTCTCTGCCCTCACCACAAATCAGATTCTTCTGAGGAGTTCCCAGTACATTATCCTTTCCCCTGTGTAATTACCTTAACAAGCTCCAGCTGTTTTTATTCTCAGAAGGTTTACTCCCTGATATACAGCTGCCTACCCCCTTCGTAAGTTCAGGTCCTAAATGAGCTTTTTTCTCTGTTCCTCAGCACAATCCAGAGTCTTATGGGGAATTACCAGTACAGTAACCATACCAGGAAGTACTTAATTTATTAAGCTAATGCTTTTCTTAATCTCAGTGTAGATATTTACTGATAAACAGCTACCTACGCAGCATGTTCATGTCGTTCCTAAATGAGCTTTTTTCTCTGTTCCGTCACCACAATCCAGATTCTTTTGGGGAGTTACCAGTACAGTATCCACACCAGGAAGTACTCAATTTATTAAGCTACTGCTTTTCTTAATCTCAGTGGAGATATTTACTGATAAACAGCTACCTACGCAGCATGTTCATGTCGTTCCTAAATGAGCTTTTATCTCTCTCCCCTCACCAAAAATCATATTCTTCTGAGGATTTCCCAGTACATTATCCTTTCCCCTGTGTAATTACCTTAACAAGCTCGAGGTGTTTTTATTCTCAGAAGGTTTACTCCCTGATATACAGCTGCCTACCCGCTTCGTAAGTGCAGGACCTAAATGAGCTTTTTTCTCTGTTCCCTCACCACAATCCAGATTCTTTTGGGGAGTTACCAGTACAGTAACCATACCAGGAAGTACTTAATTTATTAAGCTACTGCTTTTCTCAATCTCAGTGGAGATATTTACTGATAAACAGCTACCTACGCAGCATGTTCATGTCGTTCCTAAATGAGCTTTTTTCTCAGTTCCCTCACCACACTCCAGATTCTTTTGGGGAGTTACCAGTACAGTATCCATACCAGGAAGTACTTAATTTATTACGCTACTGCTTTTCTTAATCTCAGTGGAGATATTTACTGATAAACAGCTACATACGCAGCATGTTCATGTCGTTCCTAAATGAGCTTTTATCTCTCTCCCCTCACCACAAATCAGATTCTTCTGAGGAGTTCCCAGTACATTATCCTTTCCCCTGTGTAATTACCTTAACAAGCTCCAGCTGTTTTTATTCTCAGAAGGTTTACTCCCTGATATACAGCTGCCTACCCCCTTCGTAAGTGCAGGTCCTAAATGAGCTTTTTTCTCTGTTCCTCAGCACAATCCAGATTCTTATGGGGAATTACCAGTACAGTAACCATACCAGGAAGTACTTAATTTATTAAGCTACTGCTTTTCTTAATCTCAGTGGAGATATTTACTGATAAACAGCTACCTACGCAGCATGTTCATGTCGTTCCTAAATGAGCTTTTATCTCTCTCCCCTCACCACAAATCAGATTCTTCTGAGGAGTTCCCAGTACATTATCCTTTCCACTGTGTAATTACCTTAACAAGCTCCAGCTGTTTTTATTCTCAGAAGGTTTACTCCCTGATATACAGCTGCCTACCCCCTTCGTAAGTGCAGGTCCTAAATGAGCTTTTTTCTCTGTTCCCTCACCACAATCCAGATTCTTTTGGGGAGGTACCAGTACAGTATCCATACCAGGAAATACTTAATTTATTACGCTACTGCTTTTCTTAATCTCAGTGGAGATATTTACTGATAAACAGCTACCTACGCAGCATGTTCATGTCGTTCCTAAATAAGCTTTTATCTCTCTCCCCTCACCACAAATCAGATTCTTCTGAGGAGTTCCCAGTACATTATCCTTTCCCCTGTGTAATTACCTTAACAAGCTCCAGCTGTTTTTATTCTCAGAAGGTTTACTCCCTGATATACAGCTGCCTACCCCCTTCGTAAGTGCAGGTCGTAAATGAGCTTTTTTCTCTGTTCCCTCACCACAATCCAGATTCTTTTGGGAGTTACCAGTACAGTAACCATACCAGGAAGTACTTAATTTATTAAGCTACTGCTTTTCTTAATCGCAGTGGAGATATTTACTGATAATCAGCTACCTACGCAGCATGTCCATGTCGTTCCTAAATGAGCTTTTATCTCTCTCCCCTCACCACAAATCAGATTCTTCTGAGGAGTTCCCAGTACATTATCTTTTCCCCTGTGTAATTACCTTAACAAGCTCCAGCTGTTTTTATTCTCAGAAGGTTTACTCCCTGATATACAGCTGCCTACACCCTTCGTAAGTGCAGGTCCTAAATAAGCTTTTTTCTCTGTTCCCTCATCACAATCCAGATTCTTTGGGGAGTTACCAGTACAGTAACCATACCAGGAAGTACTTAATTTATTAAGCTACTGCTTTTCTTAATCTCAGTGGAGATATTTACTGATAAACAGCTACGTACGCAGCATGTTCATGTCGTTCCTAAATGAGCTTTTATCTCTCTCCCCTCACCACAAATCAGATTCTTCTGAGGAGTTCCCAGTACATTATCCTTTCCCCTGTGTAATTACCTTAACAAGCTCCAGCTGTTTTTATTCTCAGAAGGTTTACTCCCTGATATACAGCTGCCTACCCCCTTCGTAAGTGCAGGTCCTAAATGAGCTTTTTTCTATGTTCCCTATCCACAATACAGATTCTTTTGGGGAGTTTCCAGTACAGTAACCATACCAGGAAGTACTTAATTTATTAAACTACTGCTTTTCTTAATCTCAGTGGAGATATTTACTGATAAACAGCTACCTACGCAGCATGTTCATGTGGTTCCTAAATGAGCTTTTATCTCTCTCCCCTCACCACAAATCAGATTCTTCTGAGGAGTTCCCAGTACATTATCCTTTCCCCTGTGTAATTACCTTAACAAGCTCCAGCTGTTTTTATTCTCAGAAGGTTTACTCCCTGATATACAGCTGCCTACCCCCTTCGTAAGTACAAGTCCTAAATGAGCTTTTTTCTCTGTTCCCTCACCACAATCCAGATTCTTTTGGGGAGTTACCAGTACAGTAACCATACCAGGAAGTACTTAATTTGTTAAGCTACTGCTTTTCTTAATCTCAGTGGAGATATTTACTGATAAACAGCTACCTACGCAGTATGTTCATGTCGTTCCTAAATGAGCTTTTATCTCTCTCCCCTCACCACAAATCAGATTCTTCTGAGGAGTTCCCCGTACATTATCTTTTCCCCTGTGTAATTACCTTTATAAGCTCCAGCTGTTTTTATTCTCAGAAGGTTTACTCCTTGATATACAGCTGCCTACACCCTTCATAAGTGCAGGTCCTATATGAGCTTTTTTCTCTGTTCCCTCTCCACAATCCAGATGCTTTTGGGGAGTTACCAGTACAGTAACCATACCAGGAAGTACTTAATTTATTAAGCTACTGCTTTTCTTAATCTCAGTGGAGATATTTACTGATAAACAGCTACCTACACAGCATGTTCATGTCGTTCCTAAATGAGCTTTTATCTCTCTCCGTCACCACAAATCAGATTCTTCTGAGGAGTTCCCAGTACATTATCCTTTCCCCTGTGTAATTACCTTAACAAGCTCCAGCTGTTTTTATTCGCAGAAGGTTTACTCCCTGATATACAGCTGCCTACCCTTCATAAGTGCAGGTCCTAAATGAGCCTTTTTCTCTGTTCCCTCACCACAATCCAGATTCTTTTGGGGAGTTACCAGTACAGTAACCATACCAAGAAGTACTTCACTTATTAAGCTACTGCTTTTCTTAATCTCAGTGGAGATATTTACTGATAAACCGCTACCTACGCAGCATGTTCATGTCGTTCCTAAATGAGCTTTTATCTCTCTCCCCTCACCACAAATCAGAATCTTCTTAGGAGTTCCCAGTACATTATCCTTTCCCCTGTGTAATTACCTTAACAAGCTCCAGCTGTTTTTATTCTCAGAAGGTTTACTCCTTGATATACAGCTGCCTACACCCTTCATAAGTGCAGGTCCTATATGAGCTTTTTTCTCTGTTCCCTCACCACAATCCAGATTCTTTTGGGGAGTTACCAGTACAGTAACCATACCAGGAAGTACTGAATTTATTAAGCTACTGCTTTTCTTAATCTCAGTGGAGATATTTACTGATAAAGAGCTACCTACGCAGCATGTTCATGTCGTTCCTAAATGAGCTTTTATCTCTCTCCCCTCCCCACAAATCAATTCTTCTGAGGAGTTCCCAGTACATTATCCTTTCCCGTGTGTAATTACCTTAACAAGCTCCAGCTGTTTTTATTCTCAGAAGGTTTACTCCCTGATATACAGCTACCTACCCCCTTCGTAAGTGCAGGTCCTAAATGAGCTTTTTTCTCTGTTCCCTCACCACAATCCAGATTCTTTTGGGGAGTTACCAATACAGTAACCATACCAGGAAGTACTTAATTTATTAAGCTACTGCTTTTCTTAATCTCAGTGGAGATATTTACTGATAAGCAGCTACCTACGCAGCATGTTCATGTCGTTCCTAAATGAGATTTTATCTCTCTCCCCTCACAAAAATCAGATTCTTCTGAGGAGTTCCCAGTACATTATCCTTTCCCCTGTGTAATTACCTTAACAAGCTCCAGCTGTTTTTATTCTCATAAGGTTTACTCCCTGATATACAGCTGTCTACCCCCTTCGTAAGTGCAGGTCCTAAATGTGCTTTTTTCTCTGTTCCCTCACCACAATCCAGATTCTTTTGGGGAGTTACCAGTACAGTAACCATACCAAGAAGTACTTAATTTATTAAGCTACTGCTTTTCTTAATCTCAGTAGAGATATTTACTGATAAACAGCTACCTACGCAGCATGTTCATGTCGTTCCTAAATGAGCTTTTATCTCTCTCCCCTCACCACAAATCAGATTCTTCTGAGGAGTTCCCAGTACATTATCCTTTCCCCTGTGTAATTACCTTCATAAGCTCCAGCTGTTTTTATTCTCAGAAGGTTTACTCCCTGATATACAACTGCCTACCACCTTCGTAAGTGCAGGTCCTAAATGAGCTTTTTTCTCTGTTCCCTCACCACAATCCAGATTTTTTTGGGGCGTTACCAGTACAGTACCCATACCAGGAAGTACTTAATTTATTAAGCTACTGCTTTTCTTAATCTCAGTGGAGATATTTACTGATAAACAGCTACCTACGCAGCATGTTCATGTCGTTCCTAAATGAGCTTTTATCTCTCTCCCCTCACCACAAATCAGATTCTTCTGAGGAGTTCCCAGTACATTATCCTTTCCCCTGTGTAATTACCTTAACAAGCTCTAGCTGTTTTTATTCTCAGAAGGTTTACTCCCTGATATACAGCTGCCTACCCCCTTCGTAAGTTCACGTCCTAAATGAGCTTTTTTCTCTGTTCCCTCACCACAATCCAGATTCTTTTGGGGAGTTACTAGTACAGTAACCATACCAGGAAGTAATTAATTTATTAAGCTACTGCTTTTCTTAATCTCTGTGGAGATATTTACTGATAAACAGCTACCCACGCAGCATGTTCATGTCGTTCCTAAATGAGCTTTTCTCTCTCTCCCCTCACCACAAATCAGATTCTTCTGAGGAGTTCCCAGTACATTATCCTTTCTCCTGTGTAATTACCTTAACAAGCTCCAGCTGTTTTTATTCTCAGAAGGTTTACTCCCTGATATACAGCTGCCTACCCCCTTCGTAAGTGCAGGTCCTAAATGAGCTTTTTTCTCTGTTCCCTCACCACAATCCAGATTGTTTTGGGGAGTTACCAGAATAGGATCCATACCAGGAAGTATGTAATTTATTAAGCTACTGCTTTTCTTAATCTCAGTGGAGATATTTACTGATAAACAGCTACGTATGCAGCATGTTCGTGTCGTTCCTAAATGAGCTTTTATCTCTCTCCCCTCACCACAAATCAGATTCTTCTGAGGAGTTCCCAGTACATTACCCTTTTCCCTGTGTAATTACCTTAACAAGCTCCAACTGTTTTTATTCTCAGAAGCGATACTCCCTGTTATACAGCTGTCTGCCCCCTTCATAAGTGCAGGTCCTAAATGAGCTTTTTTCTCTCTTCCCTCACCACAATCCAGATTCTTTTGGGGAGTTACCAGTACAGTAGCCATACCAGGAAGTACTTAATTTCTTAAGGTACTGCTTTTCTTAATCTCAGTGGAGATATTTACTGATAAACAGCTACCTACGCAGCATGTTCATTTCGTTCCTAAATGAGCTATTATCTCTCTCCCCTCACCACAAATCAGATTCTTCTGAGGAGTTCCCAGTACATTATCCTTTCCCCTGTGTAATTACCTTTATAAGCTCCACCTGTTTTTATTCTCAGAAGTTTTACTCCCTGATATACAACTGCCTACCCCCTTCGTAAGTGCAGGTCCAAAATGAGCTTTTTTCTCTGTTCCCTCACCACAATCCAGATTCTTTTGGGGTGTTACCAGTACAGTAACCATACCAGGAAGTACTTAATATATTAAGCTACTGTGTTTCTTAATCTCAGTGGAAATATTTACTGATAGACAGCTAAGTACGCAACATGTTCATGTCGTTCCTAAATGAGCTTTTCTCTCTCTCCCCTCACCACAAATCAGATTCTTCTGAGGAGTTCCCAGTACATTATCCTTTCCCCTGTGTAATTACCTTAACAAGCTCCAGCTATTTTTATTCTCAGAAGGTTTACTCCCTGATATACAGCTGCCTACCCCCTTCGTAAGTGCAGGTCCTAAATGAGCTTTTTTCTCTGTTCCCTCACCACAATCCAGATTCTTTTGGGGAATTACCACTAGAGTAACCATACCAGGAAGTAATTAATTTATTAAGCTACTGTTTTTCTTAATCTCAGTGGAGATATTTACTGATAAACAGCTACGTATGCAGCATGTTCATGTCGTTCCTAAATGAGCTTTTATCTCTCTGCCCTCACCACAAATCAGATTCTTCTGAGGAGTTCCCATTACATTATCCTTTCCCCTGTGTAATTACCTTAACAATCTCCAGCTATTTTTATTCTCAGAAGGTTTACTCCCTGATATACAGCTGCCTACCCCCTTCGTAAGTTCAGGTCCTAAATGAGCTTTTTTCTCTGTTCCTCAGCACAATCCAGAGTCTTATGGGGAATTACCAGTACAGTAACCATACCAGGAAGTACTTAATTTATTAAGCTAATGCTTTTCTTAATCTCAGTGGAGATATTTACTGATAAACAGCTACCTACGCAGCATGTTCATGTCGTTCCTAAATGAGCTTTTATCTCTCACCCCTCACCACAAATCAGATTCTTCTGAGGAGTTCCCAGTACATTATCCTTTCCCCTGTGTAATTACCTTAACAAGCTCCAGCTGTTTTTATTCTCAGAAGCGATACTCCCTGATATACAGCTGCCTACCCCCTTCGTAAGTGCAGGTCCTAAATGTGCTTTTTTCTCTGTTCCCTCACCACAATCCAGATTCTTTTGGGGAGTTACCAGTACAGTAACCATACCAGGAAGTACTTAATTTATTAAGCTACTGCTTTTCTTAATCTCATTGGAGATATTTACTGATAAACAGCTACCTACGCAGCATGTTCATGTCGTTCCTAAATGAGCTTTTTTCTCTGTTCCCTCACCACAATCCAGATTCTTTTGGGGAGTTACCAGTACAGTATCAATACCAGGAAGTACTTAATTTATTAAGCTACTGCTTTTCTTAGTCTAAGTGGAGATATCTACTGATAAACAGCTACCTACCCAGCATTTTCATGTCGTTCCTAAATGAGCTTTTATCTCTCTCCCCTCACCACAAATCAGATTCTTCTGAGGAGTTCCCAGTACATTATCCTTTCCCCTGTGTAATTACCTTAACAAGCTCCAGCTGTTTTTATTCTCAGAAGCGATACTCCCTGACATACAGCTGCCTACCCCCTTCGTAAGTGCAGGTCCTAAATGAGCTTTTTTCGCTGTTCCCTCACCACAATCCAGATTCTTTTCGGGAGTTATCAGTACAGTAACCATACCAGGAAGTACTTAATTTATTCAGCTACTGCTTTTCTTAATCTCAGTGGAGATATTTCCTGATAAACAGCTACCTACGCAGCATGTTCATGTCGTTCCTAAATGAGCTTTTATCTCTCTCCCCTCACCACAAATCAGATTCTTCTGAGGAGTTCCCAGTACATTATCCTTTCCCCTGTGTAATTACCTTAACAAGCTCCAGCTGTTTTTATTCTCAGAAGGTTTACTCCCTGATATACAGCTGCCTACCCCCTTCGTAAGTGCAGGTCCTAAATGAGCTTTTTTCTCTATTCCGTCACCACAATCCAGATTCTTTTGGGGAGTTACCAGTACAGTATCCACACCAGGAAGTACTCAATTTATTAAGCTACTGCTTTTCTTAATCTCAGTGGAGATATTTACTGATAAACAGCTACCTACGCAGCATGTTCATGTCGTTCCTAAATGAGCTTTTATCTCTCTCCCCTCACCACAAATCAGATTCTTCTGAGGAGTTCCCAGTACATTATCCTTTCCCCTGTGGAATTACCTTAACAAGCTCCAGCTGTTTTTATTCTCAGAAGGTTTACTCCCTGATATACAGCTGCCTACCCCCTTCGTAAGTGCAGGTCCTAAATGAGCTTTTTTCTGTTCCCTCACCACAATCCAGATTCTTTTGGGGAGTTACCAGTAGAGTAACCATACCAGGAAGTACGTAATTTATTAAGCTACTGCTTTTCTTAATCTCAGTGGAGATATTTACTGATAAACAGCTACCTACGCAGCATGTTCATGTCGTTCCTAAATGACCTTTTATCTCTCTCCCCTCACCACAAATCATATTCTTCTGAGGATTTCCCAGTACATTATCCTTTCCCCTGTGTAATTACCTTAACAAGCTCCAGCTGTTTTTATTCTCAGAAGGTTTACTCCCTGATATACAGCTGCCTACCCCCTTCGTAAGTGCAGGACCTAAATGAGCTTTTTTCTCTGTTCCCTCACCACAATCCAGATTCTTTTGGGGAGTTACCAGTACAGTAACCATACCAGGAAGTACTTAATTTATTAAGCTACTGCTTTTCTTAATCTCAGTGGAGATATTTACTGATAAACAGCTACCTACGCAGCATGTTCATGTCGTTCCTAAATGAGCTTTTTTCTCAGTTCCCTCACCACAATCCAGATTCTTTTGGGGAGTTACCAGTACAGTATGCACACCAGGAAGTACTCAATTTATTAAGCTACTGCTTTTCTTAATCTCAGTGGAGATATTTACTGATAAACAGCTACCTAGGCAGCATGTTCATGTCGTTCCTAAATGAGCTTTTATCTCTCTCCCCTCACCACAAATCACATTCTTCTGAGGAGTTCCCAGTACATTATCCTTTCCCCTGTGTAATTACCTTAACAAGCTCCAGCTGTTTTTATTCTCAGAAGGTTTACTCCCTGATATACAGCTGCCTACCCCCTTCGTAAGTGCAGGTCCTAAATGAGCTTTTTTCTCTGTTCCCTCACCACAATCCAGATTCTTTTGGGGAGTTACTAGTACAGTAACCATACCAGGAAGTACTTAATTTATTAAGGTACTGCTTTTCTTAATCTCAGTGGAGATATTTACTGATAAACAGCTACCTACGAGCATGTTCATGTCGTTCCTAAATGAGCTTTTATCTCTCTCCCCTCACCACAAATCAGATTCTTCTGAGGAGTTCCCAGTACATTATCCTTTCCCCTGTGTAATTACCTTAACAAGCTCCAGCTGTTTTTATTCTCAGAAGGTTTACTCCCTGATATACAGCTGCCTACCCCCTTCGTAAGTGCAGGTCCTAAATGAGCTTTTTTCTCTGTTCCCTCACCACAATCCAGATTCTTTTGGGGAGGTACCAGTACAGTATCCATACCAGGAAATACTTAATTTATTACGCTACTGCTTTTCTTAATCTCAGTGGAGATATTTACTGATAAACAGCTACCTACGCAGCATGTTCATGTCGTTCCTAAATGAGCTTTTATCTCTCTCCCCTCACCACAAATCAGATTCTTCTGAGGAGTTCCCAGTACATTATCCTTTCCCCTGTGTAATTACCTTAACAAGCTCCAGCCTTTTTTATTCTCAGAAGCGATACTCCCTGATATACAGCTGCCTACCCCCTTCGTAAGTGCAGGTCCTAAATGAGCTTTTTTCTCTGTTCCCTCACCACAATCCAGATTCTTTTGGGGAGTTACCAGTACAGTAACCATACCAGGAAGTACTTAATTTATTAAGCTACTGCTTTTCTTAATCTCATTGGAGATATTTACTGATAAACAGCTACCTACGCAGCATGTTCATGTCGTTCCTAAATGAGCTTTTTTCTCTGTTCCCTCACCACAATCCAGATTCTTTTGGGGAGTTACCAGTACAGTATCAATACCAGGAAGTACTTAATTTATTAAGCTACTGCTTTTCTTAGTCTCAGTGGAGATATCTGCTGATAAACAGCTACCTACCCAGCATTTTCATGTCGTTCCTAAATGAGCTTTTATCTCTCTCCCCTCACCACAAATCAGATTCTTGTGAGGAGTTCCCAGTACATTATCCTTTTCCCTGTGTAATTACCTTAACAAGCTCCAGCTGTTTTTATTCTCAGAAGCGATACTCCCTGATATACAGCTGCCTACCCCCTTCGTAAGTGCAGGTCCTAAATGAGCTTTTTTCTCTGTTCCCTCACCACAATCCAGATTCTTTTGGGGAGTTACCAGTACAGTAACCGAATGTTGTGTTGTGATGTGATGTGATGTGATGTGATGTGATGTGACAAGTTATGATGCTGTGATGTGATATGACGTGATTTGAGGATGGATGTGATAGTGTTATGTGAAGCTGTGACTAGATATGAGATGTGATGTCAGATGATGATGTGATGGAGTCCTGTGACTTGGTGACATGACGTGATGATGTGACGTGATCACCCAGCCTTAACCATATCCTTAACATCGACAACCCTATACCTGAACCCTAATATCAATCATACCAACCCTGAAAACAGTAGGTCTAAGAACTGAAAACACCTACAACTAACCACAGACACCTAACAACCCGATTCCGCTCAACCCCAACCCACTCTGTGACTTACCAGTGTTCTGCATCCTTGGACGTAGGTGGCCTTCTTTTGTCATGCATGCTTAAGGGGTGTCCAAGTTTAAACAGAGATACACAGCACTCGGTCCCTGCCCAAACACTCACATGTGTGTGCAGAGGGAGCACATCAGCCATGATGAGGCAAGCACTGATCAAAGAACGCCCACAACAGCTGAAGGCTGTCACAGACAGCCTTCTAAACCACACAGAGAAGAGAGAAAACAGGGGAGAGGGGAGAGGAGAAGACCAAAAAAAAGGAGAAGAGAAGGTAAAGAGAGAATGAAGTTTTCAAATAAAAAATACAATGAAATCCCATTGTGTTTTATTCTACAGCTAAGTCACTTGCTACTAAAAAAAGTGCCACTTCGGGGCTGGGGATATAGCCTAGTGGCAAGAGTGCCTGCCTCGGATACACGAGGCCCTAGGATCGATTCCCCAGCACCACATATACAGAAAACGGCCAGAAGCGGCGCTGTGGCTCAAGTGGCAGAGTGCTAGCCTTGAGCGGGAAGAAGCCAGGGACAGTGCTCAGGCCCTGAGTCCAAGGCCCAGGACTGCTCAAAAAAACAAAAAAAAAAGTGCCACTTCAAGAACTTTTAGGTAATAAAATTGAGCCAGGTAGGGTTGCAAATTCAGTTAAGCCCCACAGTTGGTAGGCTGAGGCAAGAAGATTGAGAGGTAAAAACTGGCTGGGTATAATGTAGAAATACAAATACAATGTCTGGAGAAAAAAGAAAGTAATGAGAAAAGACAGAAAACAGGAGAATGGCAGGAAGGAACACAGAGGAGAGGGGGAAGGAGGAAGAGGAAGAGGAGGAGGAGAGGGGGAGGCAGAAGGTAGGGGGAGGAGGAAAAGCAGAAATGGAGGGGGCGGGGCGGAGGTGGAGAAGAGGGGAGGAGGAGAGAAAGTTTTCAAATGAAAAGGGGAATGAGGGGCTAGGGATATGGCCTAGTGGAAAGAGTGCTTGCCTTGTATACATGAGGCCCTGGGTTCGATTCCCCAGTACCACATGTACAGAAAACGGCCAGAACTGGCGCTATGGCTCAAGTGGCAGAGTGCTAGCCTAGAGCAAAAAGAAGACAGGGACAGTGCTGAGGCCCTGAATTCAAGGCCCAAGACTGGCCCAAAAAGCGGGGGGGGGGAATGAAATCCCATTCTATTTTATTGTTCAGGTAATTCTGCAGCTAGTACAACAGAACTAAAAATGTGCCTTTTTGTGAACTTTTAGATCATAAAAGTTAGCCAGGTAGGGTGGCACATTCAGGTGAGGTTGGCATGATGTGAGGGGATGATATAACATGCTATGATGATGTGATATGGTGTGAGGATGTGATGGTTTTCTGCAGCATAACGAAAAACTTAATTGTAATTCACACCCTGAGTATCCTTAACACTCAACCTTGACCCTATCCTTAACATTGACAACCCTACACCTGAACCCTAATCTCAATCATACCAGCTAAACCCTGAAAACCCTCCATCTGACCCCTGACACCTAACAACCCAATTCCTTAAACTAAAGCCCAACCCCAACCCACACTGTGACTTACCAGACAGTGTTCTGCATCCCTGGAGGTAGGTGGCCTTCTATTGTCAAGCATGCTTAAGGTATGTCCAAGTTTACACAGAGACACACAGCACAGGAACTCCCACCCATACCCTAACATGTGTATGCAGAGCAGGTGCATGAACACAGTGAAAGCACAGCTGACCATTTTTTCAAGTCTCCATTGTCACCCAAAGGTAAGCCCGAAGGAGCATATCATCAGGGATGGAAGGTCAAGGACTCTGATCAACACCCACAAAACTGCTGAAGGCCATCGGATTGGCCTGACACACATTCTAAACCACACAGGTTTGTAATCATGAATGCTAACATGTACCGCAAACATAAAACGTCTGCAGAGTAAAGAAGGAGCAGAGGACAGGAAGAGGAGGAGGGGTCAGAGGCGGAAAGGAGAGAATACAGTTTGCAAATTAAAAGGGGAATGAAATCCCATTGTATAGGTAAGTCTATTGCTACTGAAACAGAACTAAAAAAGTGCCTTTTCAAGAACTTTTAGATCATAAAATAGAGCCAGGTAGGGTGGCAAATTCAGGTAAGGTTGGTGTGAAGTAATGCTGTGGTGTGATCTGAGGATGTGATGTGATTTGAGCACATGCCATGATGTAGTGATGTGATGGGATAATGTGATCAATTTTTCTGCAACAAAACTAAAAACTTAGTTACAATTCACACCCTGAGTCTTCTTAACACCCAACCTTAAACCTATCCTTAAAATTGACAACCCTAGGGCTGGGGATATGGCCTAGTGGAAAGAGTGCTTGCCTCCTATACATGAGGCCCTGGGTTCAATTCCCCAGCACCACATATACATAAAATGGCCAGAAGTGGCGCTGTGGCTCAAGTGGCAGAGTGCTAGCCTTGAGCAACAAGAAGCCAGGGACAGTGCTCCAGCCCTGAGTCCAAGCCCCAGGACTGGCCAAAAAGAAAAAAAAAATTGACAACCCTACACCTGAACCCTAATCTGAATCATACCAATCCTGAAAACAGTAGCCCTAAGAACTCTAACCCTTACCTGTAACCCCAGACACCTAACAATCCAATTCCTTAAACTAAAGCCCAACACAACCACTTCCGTGACTTACCAGTATTGTGCATCCTTGGAGGTAGGTGGCCGTGTTTTGTCAAACATGCTTAAGGGGTGTCCAACGTTTACACACAGATGCACAGAACTCAATTCCCCACCCATACCCTCACATGTGTGTGCAGAGCAGGTGCATGAACATAGTGAAAGCACAGCTGACCATTTATTAACGTCTCCATTGTCACCCCAAGTTAGGCACAGTGGGAGCAGACCATCAAGCACGGCATGGCAAGGACTCTGATCAAACAACCACACAACAGCTGAAGGCAATCGGAGGAGCCTGACAACCCAATTCCTTAAACTAAAGCCCACCCAACCCACTCCGTGACTTACCAGACAGTGCTCTGCATCCTTGGAGGTAAGTGGCCTTCTTTTGTCAAACACGCTTAAGGGGTGTCCAAGTTTACACAGAGATACACAGCACTAGGTCCCCGCCCGTACCCTGACATGTGTGTGCAACAGGAGCACGCCATCAGGCATGGCAAGGCAAGGACTCTGATCAAACATGCCTAGAACTGATGAAGGCCGTAGAAGACACATTCTAAACCACACGGGTTTTTAATCATGAATGCTAACATGTGCCTCATAGAATGTCGGGAGAAAACAGAGAAGAGGAGGAGAGGAGGAGGAGACAGAAGCAGGGGCGGTAGAGGTGGGTGCAGGGCGGAGAGGAGAAGGAGAAGAGGGGAGAATACTTTTCAAATGAAAAGGGAAATGAAATCACATTTTGTTGTATTCTACAGCTAAGTCTCTAACTACTAAAACAGAACTTAAAAAGTGCCATTTTAAGAACTTTTAGATCATGAAGTTGAGCCAGGTAGGGTGGCAAATTAAGATAAGCCCCACAGTTGGTAGGCTGATGAGAGGTCAAAATCGGCCGAGTCTAAAGTAGAAATACAAATACAATGTCTGGAGAAAAAAGAAAGAGGAAAGACAGAAAAGAGGAAGATGGGAGGGGAAGGAGGAGCAGGGAGGGGAGTGGGGAGGAGAAAGAGGAGGAGCAGGAGAGGAGGCAGGGAGGGGCAGGAGAAGGAGGAGAAATGGAGGAGGGATTGGGGCAGAGGTGGAGGAGGGGAAGAGAAAAGGAGAGTTACTAAAACAACTATAAAAGTGCCTTCTCAAGAACTTTCAGATCATAGAATTGCTTATGCTATTCATATGAGGAAATGCTATATCATGTGCTCCAATCATTAATGGCACTAATCAGTTTGCGAACCCTCCAATCATAATTGGTATAACTATAAAGAAAATTATAACAAATGCGTGGGCGGTGACAGCTACATTGTAGCTTTGATCATCCCCTAATGGAGCTCCTGGTTGACAAAGTTCAGCTTGGATGAGGATGCATAAACCCGCACCTACTCTTCCGGCTCATGCTCTGAATATAAAGTATAGGGTTCCAATTTCTTTATTGGTTGAAAATAATCAATGAATAATGAACATAATTATTGATAGAATGGCTGAGTAAGGAATTAGACTGTAAATCTAATTACAGGGGTAGACCACTTTCTATCATAGTCCTGAGGTGACATTTCATATTGAATTGCAAATTCAAAGGAGCAGCTTCAATCCTTCCGGGACTTCTCCTGCCTTTTTTCTTGGCGGGAGAAGTACATTGAAGCCAGATGATTTAGGGTATTTAGCTGTTAACTAGTATTTTGTAGGTTTGATACCTATCAATCTAGTGAGGATTTAGCTTAAGTGATTGGTTTGCGTCCAGAAGATGTACTATTCGTTCTGCAGTCCTTAAAGACGGAAATTAAATTTGAGTGTTTACTTAGGGTCTTTGGTTGACCTAAATTTCTAGAATATTGAGTTCAATAATGGGGATGGGAGAGTGAAAATGAGGATAGAAAAAGAAGAGTCGGGATGGGTCATAAGCTCATATGAATTTATTATTTGGAAGGGGAAATAATGTAAGGGCAGATGAATAGATTAGTCAAAGATAAAAGTAAAGGTTTAGTATGGCTGATATGGCTATAAATATACTTGCTATAATATTTTTGTTTGACACTATTTCTTGGATAATAAACCATTTAGGTAGAAATCCTGTTAGTGGGGGTAGTCCTCCTAATGATATGTGTGACCAGCATAATTAAAGTAATTAATAGGGGAGAATTTCATGCTATGGTTAGAGATGTAGTGTTATTAGCTGAAAGAAAGTCTAAGGAGATGAACATGTTAATTGTACGTATGATGTAAGTAAGTTAAGGGTTATTGCGGTGGGATTATAGATTGTTGTTGCTGCTATCCATCCTACATGGGTGATGCATGAATATGCTAGGCTTTTCCGTATTTGAGTCTGATTAAGACCTCCTCAGCCCCCAATAAGAATTGCTGATATAGCTATAAATATTATGTTTGTATTTAGGTTGTTGGCCATTTGGTATATAATTGAGATTGGAGCCAGTTTTTGTCATGTTAGTAGGATTATACCAGAGAGTAATGGAATGCCTTGAGTAACTTCTAATACTCAAAGGTGGAATGGGGCTAATCCAAGTTTTATGGCTAGGGCAATTGGTAGTATATATAGGTATAGGTTGTCTTTTAGGTCAACTATGTTTCATTGTCCAGATGAATCAAGGTTATTGAGGATGTCATATATAAGGATTATTGATGCTGTTGCTTGTGTTAGGAAATATTTTGTGGCTGCTTCTGTTGAACGTGGGTTACTGTTGTAAATTATTATAGGAATAATTGCTAGTATGCTAATTTCTTTTTTTTTTTTTTGGCCAGTCCTGGGCCTTGGACTCAGGGCCTGAGCACTGTCCCTGGCTTCTTCCGCTCAAGGCTAGCACTCTGCCACTTGAGCCACAGCGCCACTTCTGGCCGTTTTCTGTATATGTGGTGCTGGGGAATCGAACCTAGGGCCTCGTGTATCCGAGGCAGGCACTCTTGCCACTAGGCTATATCCCCAGCCCCCCAAGTATGCTAATTTCTAGTCCTATTCATATGTATATTGAGTGTGAGGTTGTGAGAAATAAAGATACTATAAAGATAGTAAATGTAACTAGTGAATATACAACAATATTAATATGGGAGGGGATAAAACCAACATGTTCGGAGTATGGGCAGGAGACCTTTAATTAGCTGACCTTACTAGAATTTAGTGTAATAGGTAGCACGAAGAATTTTGAGTTATTAGGTTGAGTTCGAGTCCTACAATTCTAGAAATAAAAGGAATATAACCCTTATATTTTACTCTATCAAAATAACTCTTTAGACAGACATATTTCTATATTAGTGGTGGTATGCTCGTCTTACATATAGGTAGTGAAATGTGCCACATACATAGAGCAGGGTTAGGGGAAGGAAGTTTTTCATAGAAAATGCATAAGTTGGTCATATCAAAAATGATCCATAGAGGGCTGGGGATATGGCCTAGTGGCAAGAGAGCTTGCCTCCTATACATGAGGCCCTGGGTTCGATTCCCCAGCACCACATATACAGAAAACGGCCAGAAGTGGCACTGTGGCTCAAGTGGCAGAGTGCTAGCCTTGAGCAAAAGGAAGCCAGGGACAGTGCTCAGGCCCTGAGTCCAAGGTACAGGACTGGCCAAAAAAAAAAAAATGATCCATAGAAACGAAGAAGTTAAAATTAATACTTTTACAACTAAATTTGAAGTTATCATTTCTGCACTGAGTGTTGAGTATGTTAGACCAAAAAATAAAATATCGGTTAATGAATTTATTAGGATAATATTTATATATTCTGCCATAAAGAATAAGGCATTCGGTCCTGTGGCATATTCAACATTGAAGCCTGAAACTACTTCAGATTCACCTTTGGTTGGGTCAAAGGGAGCTCGGTTTGTTTCAGCTAGTCTGTAGATAAATCATATTATAGCTAGGGGTCATGCTGGGAGAATTATTCAGATATATTCTTGAGACATTGATAGGGATAATATTGAGAATGGTCCAGCTAATAGTATGATTGATAGGAGGATGATTGCTAGGCTTACTTCATATGAAATGCTTTGAGCTATAGCTCGTAATGCTCCAAATATAGCGTATTTTGAATTGGATGCTCAACCTGATCATAAAATTGAATACACTGATATGCTTGATGCCGATAAGATGAATAGGCTCTTTAATGATCAGTTTTATAGCATCCAAGAATGGTTGAAAAACACCGTATGGACATACAATGTTAAGACCTTTTTGTAATTGTATATAGCCTAGGATCTTGCGTTCCAGTAGGGTTAAGAAGGCTATTGCTAATAAAATTGGAATAATAAATACAAGTAAATTTAAAATAAACAAGATGTTAGGAAGAGGAGTTGAACCTCTGATAATAAAGTTTTAGATCTTACACAATTGCCGAGCTCTGCCATCCTAACAGTTCCTTATCCTGGAACTTATTTGGGGCATGCTAATTTAATGAAGAAATAAATCATTAATTAAGCATTAAGGCGCTTTGGAAAAAGTTGGCCTTATTTCTCTGGTCCTTTCGTACTACGAAAAATAGTAAATAGATAGAAACCGACATGGATTTCTCCGGTCTGAACTCAGATCACGTAGGACCTTAATCATTGAACAAACGAACCTCTAATAGCTGCTGCACCATTTGGATGTCCTGATCCAACATCGAGGGCGTAAACCTCATTATCAATATGGACTATTTCATGAGATTGCGCTGTTATCCCTAGGGTAACTTGGTCCATTGATCAGAAATTCTGGATCAAAGGTGACGTAGTTTAACTTTGACTTGAAAGTCCAGGTCTAGGTCTTTCGGAGGATTATTTTTTTCTCCGAGGTCACCCCAACCAAAATTTTCTTTCTAGCTTGTTACTGTTTACCTCTGCTACAGTGAGTTTAAGTTTTTAATAGAAGTTAATTTAAGGTCCATAGGGTCTTCTTGTCTTATTATTTAATTTCCGCCTCTTCACGGAAAGGTCAATTTCATGGGCTAAATGTAAGAGACAGTTAAGCCCTCATTATGCCGTTCATACTAGTCCCTAATTAAGAAACAAGTGATTATGCTACCATTGCACAGTTAGGATACCACAGCCATTTAATGTTAGTCACTGGTCAGGCAGTGCCTCTAATACTTGTGATGCTACAGGTGCTGTTTTCAGTACACAGGCGGGGCTTGTGTTTGCCAAGTTCCTCTTAAAATTTTTAAATCTTTCTTTGGTGACATACCTGTGTTGGATTAACATTGGTTTGTATGGGTTTAAGATTAATATGGGGTTTTTTAAATGTTAATTTTAATTATCAGTGACTTATTCGGGCGGATATACATTTATGTCAAGAGAAATTATTCTTATTACTTATACTAACATTGGTGCATCTAATATAATTGGCCCACTGTATTTGTAGGAATTGTTATAGGTTTTAGTAATATTTATATTTAACTCGTGTTGAGCTTGAACGCTTTCTTAATTGGTGGCTGCTTTTAGGCCAATTATGATTATTTATTCACTAGAAAAGGTTGAATCGTAATTCTGAAGAGCTGTAACTCTTTAGATTAACATTAAAATTTACATTTAATTTATTAATATTTTAGGTAAATTTTAAGTTGAACTACAATTCTTTGGCTGGGCAACCAGCTATCATCTGGCTCAGTAGGATTTTCACCTCTACCTTTAAATTATCTCACTATTTTGCGACATAGAAGAGTTGGCTCTTGTCGGGAGCCGAGCTAGCAGCTAAGCTCATCCTGATCTCTGGCTGTGCCGATGTCACCAAGATGTCGGGAGTCAAACTTGCACCTAGGTTCATTTTCACCTCTGGCTGTGCTGTTACCGCCAGGATATGCTAAAGGCAAAGTCCACAGCCACTGTCCGGAATTGCTTTGTTACCTTGTGTTTACTGTAATCAAATGTTGTAAACTTCAAAGCCTCTTTGTGTTCTGGAATTTTAACAACCCTATGTTATTCCCTGGTTCCAAAACTGCATATAAGCTGGAAGTTAAGAATATACTGTTGCTGCAGTCTTGAGTCTCAATCTCGAGATGCAGACCTCCCGTACCCCATCTTTGTCTCTTGTCTTTTTTCTCTTGCCTTATTTTTCCTTTTCTGTATCCCTGCCGCCCCTCAGTCAGGATTCTTGTCCCCCTGCCGGCTGGCCCGGCAGGGGCTCTGGCTAGCCATTTAAAGGTATTGCGTCTGATTTTGGGGTGTTTGGCGAAAACACTTTTTGTCAAATTTATTCTAGTTAGTCCACTATGCAAAAGGTAGAAGGTTTTTATCTTTGCTTTATTATACTTTAATTATATCTTTCATCTTTCCTTTGTGGTACTGTTTCTATAAGATCTAGTAATAAAATTTCTATCTCCTATACTAGTTTAGGAGTGAATGATTTAATTTATACATTAAGAATAATTTAGTTTATGGAAGGCTAGGCTAGCAATAGTTCAAAGCATTCAAGTATTTTGAAGTATTCTGACCGTAAGTCACATGCTTTATTTAAGCTATACTTTGATTAATCAAGGTGCACTTTCCAGTACGCTTAGCTTGTTAAGACTTATCTCCTCTTAATTCTTGTAGTTAAAAGTTATGTACTTATCTGCATCAAATATTGAGGAGGGTGAGTGGCGGTGTGTGTGTGTGCTTCATTGCTCTATTCAAGTAAACACTCTATTTTTACTTTACTGCTAAATCATCCTTTATGTTGTCTATTCCAGACAAGGTTTCCTATGTTCTGGACCAGAAAATGTAGGCCATTTCATCCCGAGTTACACCTCGACCTAACTTTTTTAAATAATATAATTGGGCTTACTTGAGGGCCTTTTTAGGGTTTTCTGAAGATGTTGGTATATAGACTGAATTCGCAAGAAATAGTGAGGTTTATTGGGGTTTATTGATTACAGAACAGGCTCCTCTACATGGATATAAAGCACTACCAAGTCCTTTGAGTTTTAAACTGTGCCTAGTTCTCTGGTGAATATGCTTGTTTTAAACCTATTTATGTTTACAACTTACATAGTGGGGTATATAATCACAGTTTGTGTTATAGTTTTACTGTTTTAATTACATAAGATTTCTTTCCACATTGTTTTTCATAAATGGTAGGACTTCTTACAGCTTAGCTGTACTTTCATTTTAATGGATATTTAATTCAACACTCGTTATGCCGAACTTTATTTGGGTCTTTCGTATGACCGCGGTGGCTGGCACGATGTTTACCAACCCTATGTCAATATAACTTAAGTCGAACTTAAGTTCATAGCTTAATTTTTATCCCTGCTGTAGCCCATGGGGATGTGGTTAAACATGGCATTATGAGCTTCAATTGTTATATTGAGAGCTTAAAACCTACTCCTTTTATTCTAACTGAATTTTAGGGTAAAACTCACCAGCGTACTGATATTTGCATGTATAATTTTAATGACAGCAAATAAAAAGGCCAAGACCAAACCTTTGTGTTTATTGGATTAAACAATTACATTAACCGGGTGGCCTTAGGAGTTTTGAGTGTCCACTAAGTTTTTAGAAAGTTCAGATTAGGACTACGTTGGTATTTGCATCTATTAATGTTTAGGGAAATGGGTGTTAACAAAGTGCTAATCTCCTAAGGGGGGAAGAATAAATATTATTTCTGTGTATGCATTAGAGTACTATTTTAGTATAACATTTTTTCATGTCCTCGAGCATTAATTAATATGTCAATGGCTTGATACTTATGGGGTTGGAGAATGTTAGTTAATAAATCCAGCTACAGATCAATTGACTGCGTCCATGCCTTGACGGCTTAGCTGAGTCACAGCATGCAGAAAATAAAAAAATACCAGGGGTATGACAGTTATGTTGGTCATGGCTGATTACTCACTAATCCATCAAGATGTCTTAAGGGGAACGTGTGGGTGATCTTAATTTTATGGCCCTGAGGTACAAACCAGATGTCAGGTATAGTTTCACAATAGCTACCCCCAAGTTTTATGGGCCCGGAGCAAGAAGGGTAGGCTGAGTAGGCGGGTTGATGGTTTCACGGAGGATGGTAGATTAAGAGACAACAAGTAGTAGGGGATATCCACGTGTTCAAGGACTAACGAAATTTAATGGACTAATGTGTGTATGGTATTACTGTTTACAAGAATTAACTGATTATACTGTACAATATTCATATTTTGGAGCATTTAATGTGGATAGAACAGGATGTAAACGTACTTTATGGGGGTTATTACTTGCTTATAAGCATGTATGCATTAATTTAATGTGGCATAAGCATTTTACAGTTTATGAACAATTAATCATAATATGCACGGTAATTTTTTTGGGGGGGGGAGAGTTTAAGATTAAGCCTGATGAAACAGTTTAAATTTATTAAGTCTCCCAAGTACAGGGAATACTTTAATTAAGAATTCCAGCTTTGGGGGTTGGAAGCAGGATTGTATTCTTTCCCTGAATGCTTTAAGAAGATAAAATCTTCATCTTACGTTTACAAGACCTATATAATCCTTATACTATTAAAGCAGTCTTCATTTAAGTATTTTATTATCAATTAATCCGACAATTGAGAGAAAGAGAAGGATAATAGAAAAATAGACAATGGATGCGATTTGTCCAATAATGATAAAGGGGGGTTCTACTGGTTGTCCTCCCATTCAGGTTAGAATAAATAAATTTGAGACTAAAATTCAAAATAGGATTTGGCTAATAGGTAGGAATATTAATCCACGTTGGTTAGATGTATGGAGGAGTGGGAATAGGGCAAGGACTAGGATTGATAGGATCAGGGCAACTACTCCTCCTAGATTATTTGGAATGGAGCGTAGAATAGCACAGGCAAATAGTAAATATCATTCTGGTTTAATATGAGCTGTTGTATTGAGTGGGTTAGCTGGTGTATAAATATCTGGGTCTCCTAAGGCATCTGTGAAGAATAAAACGATCATAAACAAGAAGGCTAGCAATGCTACACCTCCTAATAGATCTTTGAACGAGTAGTAAGGATGGAATAGAATTTTATCTAAATCAGACAGGATGCCTAGTGGATTATTAGATCCTGTTTCGTGAAGAAATAAAAGATGAACTATGGACATTGCTGCAATAATAAATGGTAGAATGAAATGGAATGTGAAGAAATGAGTTAAAGTAGCTTTATCAACTGGAAACCCCCCTCAAATTCACTCTTGCTAGGTCTGAGCCAATATAAGGAATTGCAGATAATACATTGGTAATTACAGTGGCTCCTCAAAATGAAATCTGTCCTCATGGAAGTACATATCCTATAAAGGCTGTAGCAATTACTAGAAATAGAATAATTCCGATATGTCAGGTTTCTTTGTAGAGGTATGAGCCCTAATAAATACCTCGTGCAATGTGCAGATAAAGACAAATGAAGAATTATGATGCTCCGTTAGAGTATATACATCGGAATAATCAACTATAGTTAACATCTCAGCAAATATGCGCGACTGAAGAAAATGTTGTGAGTGTATCAAATGTGTAGTGCATAGATAAGAATAGGCCAGTAGAAATTTGGATAATTAAGCATACTCCAAAAAGGGATCCTAAGTTTCATCATCCTGAGATGTTGGAGTTGGAAGGTCAATGAAAGCATGGTTTACTATTTTTATGAGAGGATGAGACTTTGATATGATTGTCATTATAAAGTGTTTTTATAGTTCAATTAACGATTTTTCATGTCATTGGTCATGGTTTAAGTGCATGTGAAAATCATGACAAATTTACTTTATTTAACTTTAATCTTAATAGTTTTAGGTTTTGTTGGGGCGGCTATAAAAGCTTCACCTATTTTCGCGGGTGTAGGATTGATTGTTAGTGGGGCTGTTGGGTGTGATCTTAATAATTCCAAATGATAGCTCTTATATTGGTATGATTGTATTTTTTATTTATTTATGAGGGATGTTAGTAGTATTTGGTTATACAAGTGCTATATCAAGTGATGAATATCCTGAAACTTGAGGCTCAAATTTATGAGACTGATTTTTACTATTATTAGGAATCACACTAGAAGTCATTTTAGTAATTACTGTTCTGCATTTTGAGGGGTTAGGTGTAGGTGGATTATATAATTGAGATAATATTTTAGCATTTGGTGAAGACAATGTATTACTAGTTCGGGAAGATTCACTTGGGGTGGCGGCTAAGTACAGTTATGGGAGTTGAATTACAGTAGTTGGTGATTGAACTCTATAGCTGTTTATCTTATTATTGAAATTACTCATGGCATTTAGCTAATAATAACTAGTAGAAGTAGGGTGGATAAGATGAATGATGAATACATTTAATAGGCCTTTATGATATGACACGGAGCTAGAAAATGTATTAATGGTAGCTAGGGTTTTAGGTATAATTTTTTCATTTCATGTATAGTCTATAGTTGATGTTGCTAATTTTTGACTAAATGTGAGACCTATATAAGGAAGGAGTCTATGTATGATGGTTGGAAAAATTCCTAGCTGGTTAGAGAAGTTGAATGAATATGATTTTGGATTTAATTTAAATAAGATGATATAATGTTTAGTTCTATGTCAGGAGCTGAGCTAGCAGCTAAATTCTTCCTGACCTCTGGCTGTGTTTTCAAAGACACGCAAGGACATGGCTTAATGGAAAATCAGAAATGTTTCACTGTGTCTGCCATGAGTCCATTCTTATGTTAACCAACCTCATCCAGTCTTAGCTATCATCGGGTATTGCTAACTCCAAGCCTTTTTGTGTTCTGGAATTTTAAGCCTATGCTGCTGTTTCCTGGTTTTCAAACTGCATATAAGCTGGAAGTTAAGAATAAACATGGCTGCAGTCTTGAGTTTCAATCTCCAGATGCAGACCTCCCGTGCCCCATCTTTGCCTCTTATCTTTTTTCTCTTGTCTTCTATTTTTCCTTTTCCTTAATCCTCGCCGCCCTCAGTCAGGATTCCCGTTCACTGCCGGCTGACTCGGCAGGGTTCTATTGCAGTAATAAACCCTATGATAGTTACTGTTAGAGCTGATAATTTGATTATAAGGCATAGTTACAGTTTGGGTGTTGATAGGATTAATACAGTTGGAAAATAGGAAACCAGTGAAGATGCTTCCTATTAGAAGGCGTTTGATCGGATTAATTAGGCTTGGATTATTTTAATTGATGGAATTAATTGGTAAAAATTGTGGATGTCCTTTTAAAATGAAGAAAATAATTTGTGAGCTGTAGATAGCTGTAAAAGATGTTGCAATTAGGGTGATTAGGGCCCAAGAATTAGTATATGACAGATTTATTGCTTCATTGATTAGGCCTTTTGAGTAAAATCCTGTAAGGAAGGGTGTGCCAGTTAAAGCTAGGCTACATACAATTAGAGCAGATGTTGTAAATGGTAGACATGGGGCGATTCCTCCTATTTTTCGAATGTATTGTTCATCGTTTAAGTTGTGGATAATTGAGCCAGAACATATAAGTAACATAGCTTTGAAGAATGCATGTGTACAGATGTGAAGAAATGATAAATAAGGCTGATTAATGCCTAGAGTTACTATTATCAAACCTAGTTGGCTTAAGGTAGAGAATGCAATAATTTTTCTAATATCGTTTTGGGTCAGGGCACAGATTGCTGTGAATAAGGTTGCAATGGCCCCAATACATAGCATTAGTGATATAATATTTGGGAGATTAGCTACAAAGGGATAAAAATGAATTAACAGAAAGATTCCTGCTTCAACTATAGTACTAGAGTATAGTAGACCAGATACAGGTGTAGGACCTTCTATGGCAGATGGAAGCCATGGGTGTAAGCCAAATTGAGCAGATATACCAGTAGCTGCTACAATTAAACCCAGTAAGGGTAAGGCAGTTTCATTACTTATTAAAAAAAGTTGTTGAAGTTCTCATGAATTACAGGTATTATAAAATCATGCTATAGATAAAATAAAGCCAATGTGTCCAATGTGGTTATAGATAATACCTTGTAAAGCTGCAGTGTTAGCATCTGCTCGACAATACCATCATCCGGTTCATAGAAAGGATATAATTCCTACACCCTCCCATCACTAAAGAGTTGGAACATATTATTAGCTGTGACTAGGATGATCATAGTGATGAGAAATATAAGGAGGTAGGTCATAAATCAGTTTAGGTTTGGATCTGAATGTATATAGCATGTAGAAAATTCTATGATGGACCAAGTGAGGAATAAGGCTATAGATAAAAAAAATTAACAGCATAAAGATCTAACTTAAAGCTTATAGCTTATGTATAATTCTGTGGAGTGAATAGTTATTCAGTGATAGAGATGACTGTCTCTTTTTTTATATTGATGAAAAGGAATAGTGGAATCAGACTAATAATGAAGGCTCATTTTATAGATTCAGTCATTTGATCAGGATACGTTACTGTTGGTTGACCCATTAAAACTTTTGCTAGGGGTTTTAGAAGAATAGCTATTATGAATATAAAAGATAGGATAAGCATTATAGGTTACTTTACCTTGGATTTGCACCAAATTTTTGGCTCCTAAGGCCACTGGATTACCATTATCCTTAAAAAGTTAATTAAAAAGCCATACTTTTATGTATGGGTGGAGGAGTTAGGAGCTCCTCTTCACCTTTTCGGGTAATTAAAAGAACTATAATTCTTTGTTTCTAGATTCACAGTCAATTGTTTTGTTTAAACTATAATGTAAACTAGAGTTTAAACTATAATTGTAGGGCCAAGAATAGGACTTGGTGGAATTGTAAGAATGATTGGCATTAAGTGAAGAAAAATTAAGGTATGTTCTCATGTTATCAATGGAGAGGAGGAGAGGAGAAGGCGGAGGAGGAAAAGGAGGCAAGGACACAGAGGAGAGATAAGGAGAAGAGAAGAGGGAGAATAATGTTTTCAAATGAAAAGGGGAACGAAAACCCATTCTATTTTATTCTACAGGTAAGTCTGTTATTCAAACAGAACTAAAGGAGTTCCTTGGGGGGGAGGGCAGTCTTGGGGCTTGGACTCAGGGCCAGAGCACTGTCTCTGGGTTCTTTTTGCTCAAGGCTAACCCTTTGCCACTTGAGCCACAGCACCACCTCTGACCCTTTCTATATATTTCGGGCTGAGGAATCGAACCCAGGGCTTCATGTATAAGAGGCAATCACTCTTGCCACTAGACCATATTCCCTGCCCCTAGAAGAGTCCTTTTTCAGGGAATTTTAGATCATAAAATTGAGCCAGGTAGGGTAGCAAATTCAGGTAAGCCCCACAGTTGGTAGGATGAGGAAGGAAGATTGAGAGTTCAAAATAAGCTTGGTCTAATGTAGAAATACAACATCTAGGGGACAGAGAAAAGACAGAAAAGAGGAGGGGAAGAGGAGGAGAGAGGATGGAGGGGGAGGAGGAAGGGAGGAGGGGAGGGGAAAGATAATATTGAGACTGGTAGGGTGGTAAATGCAGGTAACCACAACAGTTGGGAGGCTGAGGCAAGAAGACAAATTTGAGACCCCCCTGGTCTAATGCAGCAATACAATGTCTGGAAAAAGAAAAAAGAGGAGGGGAGGGGAGGAGAGAAGAGAGGGAAATAGGAGAGGAGAGAGGCACTTAAATGAGACACTAGGTGGCACAAGTGCAGTTTTCTTCAGTGTACTAATTCGTAAAAGCTGCTGGTCTAGAAGAATCCAACATCAACTGTATTTTGCATGTTAACAATCCAACACTTAGTCAAATAAAGCCAATCCTAGAAATAATGAAACACCAAAAACGTCCCTAAGAATCACCATCAATACAGGGGATTTGCACATATGAATCTGAAAAAGAATTAACAGTCATTTGTGCCACTGTTGAACAATCAATGACATACAATTTATGGAGATTCAACAGTTAGTCGCATCTCCTTCCATGTTCACATGTTTGGACCATGTGTCTCTCAGGTTATTCAGTGGTCTGTTCTTTTGCTGTTGTCCGTCGTGGGCTGTCCTTGAGCCAGTGCCACTTCTGGTTTTCTGGCATTTAATTGGAGATAAGGGACTCAAGGACATTCCTGCCTGCACTGGCTTTGAGCCATGATCCTCAGATCTCAGCCTCCTGAGTAGCAAAGATCATTGGTGTGAGCCACTGGTGCCTGGCTCTATTCTTGATTTATTGACACTCTGTACTTAGGAATTAATGGGTGCTTTGTCTGACGAGTTTTGCAGCTTACGTTTGGAATCTTAGGAGGTTTGTACTGATTTTCTTTAAAGGATTTCAATTTATCAAACTTTTCTTTTAATGGCTTGTAGATTTTCTGTCACCCATGATAGCACCTACTAATCTCCGGGCTTCAGCTTTATCCAGCCCAAGCATCATGGTGGCCTTTCCAGCCTGAGTCTACAATGCTCAGTGCATGCCTGGGACACCCCACTCTCTACCATCAAACAACCCTAGTGTTGATCAAGTGAGGCCCATGCTTCTGTTGCTTCAACGGCGACGTCTGATCCTCAGATGTGCCTAAAGTGTCATCTCAAAACCCAAGACTGGGGCTGAGAATGTGGATTAGTGGTAGAGTGCTTGCCTAGCATGCATAAAGCCTTGAGTTCGACTCCTCAGTACCACATAAACAGAAAAGCCCGGAAATGGTGCTGTCGTTAAAGTGGTAGAGTGCTAGCATTAAGCAAAAAGAAGCTCAGGGACAGCTCCCAGGCCCAGAGTTCAAGTACCAGGAGTAAACAGCCAGCCCTGCTTTATGGCAGGCTTGCCAGGCATGCCAGGCATGCTTTATGGCTAAAATGTGTGTTTTGCCAAGTCTCATTCTGCATCCTGCCTCATAGCAGCAATTGAGGGCCCAAGCATCTGTGTGGCTACTTAGATGGAGTCCCTGTCTGGAACTGCACACTAATGAGCATAAGGAATAGCTGTCAGGTCTGAGAGGCCATTTGCCTGTTGACACCATGGCACTTTCAAGTCCCTCCATCGCCCAGTATTACCTTGGAGCAGGGCCAGCCAGGGTCTGGTTGCTTCAGTCCCAGCCACACTGGTTGCTCAGCTCGTAAACTAAACCCAGTGGCCATGTTTTCATACCAGATCCTTGTCACCTTCTCCCTGATGCCTCCTCATATGATTGTGATTCAATGATTAGAGGGTCTTAGAACTTTGACGGACAGTGATGCCAACTTCAGAATGTTTTTGAATGGGTGTCACTTCTTCAGGGGAGGGGATGTCATTCAAGCTACTTTTCTACATTGGGCCATACTTCCAGATACTGCACTCAAAATTCCAAGTGTATGTACTCCATGTTTTCTGCTGATACTAGACACATTTTGCCCTCAAAGTACTTACAAGCAGAAGAAGTCAACAGGCAACAAAGGATGGGCATGCTGGAACTACTCCCCAGGGAAGCAGGATCCTATATAGGCGACAAGGGAAGAACAAAACAGAAAGTCACACAGGAGGTCCTTACTAGAAAACTTGAAAAAAACAGTATAAAGGAACTGACTGGGTTATATTAAAGGGGTGAGGTTCAGTGTTGAGTTGCTTGCCTAGGTTGTGGGAGGCCCTGAAACAATAAATTTTACATTCACCAAAAAGAAACTTATATGCTTTGCTATGCTAAACAAAATGTGTGTAAAACCTATGTAATAAAAATAACATATTTTCCACACAGCCCCTCAGCCCCTAACTCACAATCACAGAGCAGGACATGACCAAAAGCAGAAATGAATACATAGCAAAGAGTCAGAGGCTTGGGCAGGGGCCTAGGGTGACTGAAATTGTTCTGATCAGCACCAACATATGAAGGATTAAAGATAAGCTGCCCTTCCTCACAAATGCCTTCACCTCCTTCTCCAGGCCCCAGGATGGATATGAAAGTATAAATGAAAACTTTATGCAGACTTGAACATAGGCCAGGGGCCTGGGCAAGGCATGATTTTTCCAGAGCAGGTTCTAATGGGGTCCATCCACACTGTTCTACCTAGGGCTATAGAGCCAGCACCTCTATTCAGGATTCCAAGCTTCCAGGCTCTACACATTTTATTCTGACACCCTGTGCATTTTCTCTCCGAAATGCCTACAAAGGCAGCATAAAAACAACCAGGGCTAAGAGCTGTGGTACTTGCCTAGCTTGTGCAAGGCCCTGGAACACAATACCACTGGAAATCACTAAAAAGAAAGTGAAAGAGTTTTGTAGGCCTAATAAAATGTGGCTCACTCCTGTCATGCTAGCTACTCAGGAGGCTGAGACCAGAGGATCCAGGTTCAAAGCCAGCTCAGGCAGGAAAGTTCATAAAACTGTATCTCCAACGACCCACTAGAAAACCAGAAGTGGTGCTGTGGCTCAGGTGGTAGAGCACTAGACTTCAACCGAAGACCTCAAGGACAGAACCCAGGCACAGAATTCATACCCCACATTCGGCAAAGAAAAAAAATTTTAAATAAATTAAAGTTTAAAAATACATGTGTAGGAGCCAGCGACCACACAGGAAAATAGCAGAACAGAGTCCAAAATCTGTAATATTCGTGTGTCTATGTAACATTTGCCAGTCACCCATCGTAGAAGCAGTTTTCAGAAAACTTGTAGCAGACCAAAATGTTACAGATAATTGGGCCATTGGCAGCAGTGCTGTTTCCGACTGGAACGTGGGTCGTGCCCAAGATCCAAGAGCTATGAGCTGCCTAACAAATCATGACATTAGCACAGCCCATAAGGCAAGACAGGTCACCAAAGACGAAGTAATCAAGTTAAAAACTGCAAAGCTAAATTGAACTACTTGGGAGCTATGATCCACAAAAACAACTCATGATTGAAGATCCCTATTATGGAAACGACTCCGACTTCGAGCTGGTCTATCAGCAGTGCCTCCGGTGTTGCAAGGCCTTCCTAGAGAAGGCCCACTAGGTTAGCAATGCCCACAGCCAAGCCAACAACTCACCCACTAGTCCTGTGCCTAAGTGTAGAAGCTTTCCTTAGCCCCAGCCACGGTTGTTTCTTCAGCTGACTTACTCTTAAACATAAGTCTGGTGACAAATTAGTTTTATTTAACCAAGAAGTTAAATGACTTCTCATTTTCCCCTGATTACCAAACAGTGGAACAAGGAAATAGGGAAGAACAAAATACAACCCTGTGAAGTAATAATGACCTGAGCTCAGGAAGACCTGGACAGTATGGTCTACCTGGCATGTTGAATGCCTAGCACTGCCCAGTGCTACTGCTTACCTTGTACCTTGCTGACCTGGGCTCTTATAGAGTCACAATAGCTCTACTGATAGCAGCTCCTCCGCTCTCAGAAACGTTTTAACTCAGTTTACTCATGGAGCACACTTGTATGTTTCAGATAGAAGCAAGGAATGGTGGTGCCTGTAAATCCAGCACTAGGGAGCTGAAGCAGAAGGCCAGCCTGGGTTATAACATGCCTCAAAATACAAAATAAAAACA
>NW_025957361.1:0-32768 GCF_023159225.1 Perognathus longimembris pacificus | reverse complement strand
AAGCTCCAGCTGTTTTTATTCTCAGAAGGTTTACTCCCTGATATACAGCTGCCTACCCCCTTCGTATGTGCAAGTCCTAAATGAGCTTTTTTTCTCTGTTCCCTCAACACAATCCAGATTCTTTGGGGAGTTACCAGTACAGTAACCATACCAGGAAGTCCTTCATTTATTAAGCTACTGGTTTTCTTAATCTCAGTGGAGATATTTACTGATAAACAGCTACCTACGCAGCATGTTCATGTCGTTCCTAAATGAGCTTTTATCTCTCTCCCCTCACCACAAATCAGATTCTTCTGAGGAGTTCCCAGTACATTATCCTTTCCCCTGTGTAATTACCTTAACAAGCTCCAGCTGTTTTTATTCTCAGAAGGTTTACTCCCTGATATACAGCTGCCTACCCCCTTCGTAAGTGCAGGACATAAATGAGCTTTTTTCTCTGTTCCCTCACCACAATCCAGATTCTTTTGAGGAGTTAGCAGTACAGTAACCATACCAGGAAGTACTTAATTTATTAAGCTACTGCTTTTCTTAATCTCAGTGGAGATATTTACTGATAAACAGCTACCTACGCAGCATGTTCATGTCGTTCCTAAATGAGCTTTTATCTCTCTCCCCTCACCACAAATCAGATTCTTCTGAGGAGTTCCCAGTACATTATCCTTTCCCCTGTGTAATTACCTTAACAAGCTCCAGCTGTTTTTATTCTCAGAAGCTTTACTCCCTGATATACTGCTGCCTACCCCCTTCGTAAGTGCAGGCCCTAAATGAGCTTTTATCTCTGTTCCCTCACCACAATCCAGATTCTTTTGGGGAGTTACCAGTACAGTAACCATACCAGGAAGTAATTAATTTATTAAGCTACTGCTTTTCTTAATCTCAGTGGAGATATTTACTGATAAACAGCTACATAGGCAGCATGTTCATGTAGTTCCTAAATGTGCTTTTATCTCTCTCCCCTCACCAAAAATCAGATTCTTCTGAGGAGTTCCCAGTACATTATCCTTTCCCCTGTGTAATTACCTTAACAAGTTCCAGCTGTTTTTATTCTCAGAAGGTTTACTCCCTGATATACAGCTGCCTACCCCCTTCGTAAGTGCAGGTCCTAAATGAGCTTTTTTCTCTGTTCCCTCACCACAATCCAGATTCTTTTGGGGAGTTAACAGTACAGTAACCATACCAGGAAGTACTTAATTTATTAAGCTACTGCTTTGCTTAATCTCAGTGGAGATATTTACTGATAAACAGCTACCTACGCAGCATGTTCATGTCGTTCATAAATAAGCTTTTATCTCTCTCCCCTCACCACAAATCAGATTCTTCTGAGGAGTTCCCAGTACATTATCCTTTCCCCTGTGTAATTACCTTAACAAGCTCCAGCTGTTTTTATTCTCAGAAGGTTTACTCCCTGATATACAGCTGCCTACCCCCTTCGTAAGTGCAGGTCCTAAATGAGCTTTTTTCTCTGTTCCCTCACCACCATCCAGATTCTTTTGGGGAGTTACCAGTACAGTAACCATACCAGGAAGTACTTAATTTATTAAGCTACAGCTTTTTTTAAATCTCAGTGGAGATATTTACTGATAAACAGCTACCTACGCAGCAGGTTCATGTCGTTCCTAAATGAGCTTTTATCTCTCTTCCCTCACCACAAATCAGATTCTTCTGAGGAGTTCCCAGTACATTATCCTTTCCCCTGTTTAATTACCTTAACAAGCTCCAGCTGTTTTTATTCTCAGAAGCTTTACTCCCTGATATACAGCTGCCTACCCCCTTCGTAAGTGCAGGACATAAATGAGCTTTTTTCTCTGTTCCCTCACCACAATCCAGATTCTTTTGAGGAGTTAGCAGTACAGTAACCATACCAGGAAGTACTTAATTTATTAAGCTACTGCTTTTCTTAATCTCAGTGGAGATATTTACTGATAAACAGCTACCTACGCAGCATGTTCATGTCGTTCCTAAATGAGCTTTTATCTCTCTCCCCTCACCACAAATCAGATTCTTCTGAGGAGTTCCCAGTACATTATCCTTTCCCCTGTGTAATTACCTTAACAAGCTCCAGCTGTTTTTATTCTCAGAAGCTTTACTCCCTGATATACTGCTGCCTACCCCCTTCGTAAGTGCAGGCCCTAAATGAGCTTTTTTCTCTGTTCCCTCACCACAATCCAGATTCTTTTGGGGAGTTACCAGTACAGTAACCATACCAGGAAGTACTTAATTTATTAAGCTACTGCTTTTCTTAATCTCAGTGGAGATATTTACTGATAAACAGCTACATAGGCAGCATGTTCATGTAGTTCCTAAATGTGCTTTTATCTCTCTCCCCTCACCAAAAATCAGATTCTTCTGAGGAGTTCCCAGTACATTATCCTTTCCCCTGTGTAATTACCTTAAAAAGTTCCAGCTGTTTTTATTCTCAGAAGGTTTACTCCCTGATATACAGCTGCCTACCCCCTTCGTAAGTGCAGGTCCTAAATGAGCTTTTTTCTCTGTTCCCTCACCACAATCCAGATTCTTTTGGGGAGTTAACAGTACAGTAACCATACCAGGAAGTACTTAATTTATTAAGCTACTGCTTTGCTTAATCTCAGTGGAGATATTTACTGATAAACAGCTACCTACGCAGCATGTTCATGTCGTTCATAAATAAGCTTTTATCTCTCTCCCCTCACCACAAATCAGATTCTTCTGAGGAGTTCCCAGTACATTATCCTTTCCCCTGTGTTATTACCTTAACAAGCTCCAGCTGTTTTTATTCTCAGAAGGTTTACTCCCTGATATACAGCTGCCTACCCCCTTCGTAAGTGCAGGTCCTAAATGAGCTTTTTTCTCTGTTCCCTCACCACAATCCAGATTCTTTTGGGGAGTTACCAGTACAGTAACCATACCAGGAAGTACTTAATTTATTAAGCTACTGCTTTTTTAAATCTCAGTGGAGATATTTACTGATAAACAGCTACCTACGCAGCATGTTCATGTCGTTCCTAAATGAGCTTTTATCTCTCTCCCCTCACCACAAATCAGATTCTTCTGAGGAGTTCCCAGTACATTATCCTTTCCCCTGTTTAATTACCTTAACAAGCTCCAGCTGTTTTTATTCTCAGAAGCTTTACTCCCTGATATACAGCTGCCTACCCCATTCGTAAGTGCAGGGTCCTAAATGAGCTATTTTCTCTGTTCCCTCACCACAATCCAGATTATTTTGGGGAGTTGCCAGTACAGTCACCATACCAGAAAGTGCATAATTTATTAAGCTACTGTTTTTCTTAATCCCAGTTGAGATATTTACTGATAAACATCTACCTAATCAGCATGTTCATGTCGTTCCTATATGAGCTTTTATCTTTCTCCCCTCACCACAAATCAGATTCTTCTGAGGAGTTCCATTTACATTATCCTTTCCTCTGTGTAATTACCTTAGCAAGCTCCAGCTGTTTTTATTCTCAGAAGGTTTACTCCCTGATATACAGGCTGCCTACCCCCTTCGTATGTGCAAGTCCTAAATGAGCTTTTTTCTCTGTTCCCTCAACACAATCCAGATTCTTTGGGGAGTTACCAGTACAGTAACCATACCAGGAAGTCCTTCATTTATTAAGCTACTGGTTTTCTTAATCTCAGTGGAGATATTTACTGATAAACAGCTACCTACGCAGCATGTTCATGTCGTTCCTAAATGAGCTTTTATCTCTCTCCCCTCACCACAAATCAGATTCTTCTGAGGAGTTCCCAGTACATTATCCTTTCCCCTGTGTAATTACCTTAACAAGCTCCAGCTGTTTTTATTCTCAGAAGGTTTACTCCCTGATATACAGCTGCCTACCCCCTTCGTAAGTGCAGGACATAAATGAGCTTTTTTCTCTGTTCCCTCACCACAATCCAGATTCTTTTGAGGAGTTAGCAGTACAGTAACCATACCAGGAAGTACTTAATTTATTAAGCTACTGCTTTTCTTAATCTCAGTGGAGATATTTACTGATAAACAGCTACCTACGCAGCATGTTCATGTCGTTCCTAAATGAGCTTTTATCTCTCTCCCCTCACCACAAATCAGATTCTTCTGAGGAGTTCCCAGTACATTATCCTTTCCCCTGTGTAATTACCTTAACAAGCTCCAGCTGTTTTTATTCTCAGAAGCTTTACTCCCTGATATACTGCTGCCTACCCCCTTCGTAAGTGCAGGCCCTAAATGAGCTTTTATCTCTGTTCCCTCACCACAATCCAGATTCTTTTGGGGAGTTACCAGTACAGTAACCATACCAGGAAGTAATTAATTTATTAAGCTACTGCTTTTCTTAATCTCAGTGGAGATATTTACTGATAAACAGCTACATAGGCAGCATGTTCATGTAGTTCCTAAATGTGCTTTTATCTCTCTCCCCTCACCAAAAATCAGATTCTTCTGAGGAGTTCCCAGTACATTATCCTTTCCCCTGTGTAATTACCTTAACAAGTTCCAGCTGTTTTTATTCTCAGAAGGTTTACTCCCTGATATACAGCTGCCTACCCCCTTCGTAAGTGCAGGTCCTAAATGAGCTTTTTTCTCTGTTCCCTCACCACAATCCAGATTCTTTTGGGGAGTTAACAGTACAGTAACCATACCAGGAAGTACTTAATTTATTAAGCTACTGCTTTGCTTAATCTCAGTGGAGATATTTACTGATAAACAGCTACCTACGCAGCATGTTCATGTCGTTCATAAATAAGCTTTTATCTCTCTCCCCTCACCACAAATCAGATTCTTCTGAGGAGTTCCCAGTACATTATCCTTTCCCCTGTGTAATTACCTTAACAAGCTCCAGCTGTTTTTATTCTCAGAAGGTTTACTCCCTGATATACAGCTGCCTACCCCCTTCGTAAGTGCAGGTCCTAAATGAGCTTTTTTCTCTGTTCCCTCACCACCATCCAGATTCTTTTGGGGAGTTACCAGTACAGTAACCATACCAGGAAGTACTTAATTTATTAAGCTACAGCTTTTTTAAATCTCAGTGGAGATATTTACTGATAAACAGCTACCTACGCAGCAGGTTCATGTCGTTCCTAAATGAGCTTTTATCTCTCTTCCCTCACCACAAATCAGATTCTTCTGAGGAGTTCCCAGTACATTATCCTTTCCCCTGTTTAATTACCTTAACAAGCTCCAGCTGTTTTTATTCTCAGAAGCTTTACTCCCTGATATACAGCTGCCTACCCCCTTCGTAAGTGCAGGACATAAATGAGCTTTTTTCTCTGTTCCCTCACCACAATCCAGATTCTTTTGAGGAGTTAGCAGTACAGTAACCATACCAGGAAGTACTTAATTTATTAAGCTACTGCTTTTCTTAATCTCAGTGGAGATATTTACTGATAAACAGCTACCTACGCAGCATGTTCATGTCGTTCCTAAATGAGCTTTTATCTCTCTCCCCTCACCACAAATCAGATTCTTCTGAGGAGTTCCCAGTACATTATCCTTTCCCCTGTGTAATTACCTTAACAAGCTCCAGCTGTTTTTATTCTCAGAAGGTTTACTCCCTGATATACTGCTGCCTACCCCCTTCGTAAGTGCAGGCCCTAAATGAGCTTTTTTCTCTGTTCCCTCACCACAATCCAGATTCTTTTGGGGAGTTACCAGTACAGTAACCATACCAGGAAGTACTTAATTTATTAAGCTACTGCTTTTCTTAATCTCAGTGGAGATATTTACTGATAAACAGCTACCTAGGCAGCATGTTCATGTCGTTCCTAAATGAGCTTTTATCTCTCTCCCCTCACCACAAATCAGATTCTTCTGAGGAGTTCCCAGTACATTATCCTTTCCCCTGTGTAATTACCTTAACAAGTTCCAGCTGTTTTTATTCTCAGAAGGTTTACTCCCTGATATACAGCTGCCTACCCCCTTCGTAAGTGCAGGTCCTAAATGAGCTTTTTTCTCTGTTCCCTCACCACAATCCAGATTCTTTTGGGGAGTTACCAGTACAGTAACCATACCAGGAAGTACTTAATTTATTAAGCTACTGCTTTTCTTAATCTCAGTGGAGATATTTACTGATAAACAGCTACCTACGCAGCATGTTCATGTCGTTCCTAAATGAGCTTTTATCTCTCTCCCCTCACCACAAATCAGATTCTTCTGAGGAGTTCCCAGTACATTATCCTTTCCCCTGTGTAATTACCTTAACAAGCTCCAGCTGTTTTTATTCTCAGAAGGTTTACTCCCTGATATACAGCTGCCTACCCCCTTCGTAAGTGCAGGTCCTAAATGAGCTTTTTTCTCTGTTCCCTCACCACCATCCAGATTCTTTTGGGGAGTTACCAGTACAGTAACCATACCAGGAAGTACTTAATTTATTAAGCTACAGCTTTTTTAAATCTCAGTGGAGATATTTACTGATAAACAGCTACCTACGCATCATGTTCATGTCGTTCCTAAATGAGCTTTTATCTCTCTCCCCTCACCACAAATCAGATTCTTCTGAGGAGTTCCCAGTACATTATCCTTTCCCCTGTTTAATTACCTTAACAAGCTCCAGCTGTTTTTATTCTCAGAAGCTTTACTCCCTGATATACAGCTGCCTACCCCATTCGTAAGTGCAGGTCCTAAATGAGCTTTTTTCTCTGTTCCCTCACCACAATCCAGATTCTTTTGGGGAGTTGCCAGTACAGTCACCATACCAGAAAGTGCACTTAATTTATTAAGCTACTGCTTTTCTTAATCTCAGTTGAGATATTTACTGATAAACAGCTACCTACGCAGCATGTTCATGTCGTTCCTAATGAGCTTTTATCTTTCTCCCCTCACCACAAATCAGATTCTTCTGAGGAGTTCCCAGTACATTATCCTTTCCCCTGTGTAATTACCTTAACAAGCTCCAGCTGTTTTTATTCTCAGAAGGTTTACTCCCTGATATACAGCTGCCTACCCCCTTCGTAAGTGCAGGTCCTAAATGAGCTTTTTTCTCTGTTCCCTCACCACAATCCAGATTCTTTTGGGGAGTTACCAGTACAGTAACCATACCAGGAAGTACTTAATTTATTAAGCTACTGCTTTTCTTAATCTCAGTGGAGATATTTACTGATAAACAGCTACCTACGCAGCATGTTCATGTCGTTCCTAAATGAGCTTTTATCTCTCTCCCCTCACCACAAATCAGATTCTTCTGAGGAGTTCCCAGTACATTATCCTTTCCCCTGTGTAATTACCTTAACAAGCTCCAGCTGTTTTTATTCTCAGAAGGTTTACTCCCTGATATACAGCTGCCTACCCCCTTCGTAAGTGCAGGACTAAATGAGCTTTTTTCTCTGTTCCCTCACCACAATCCAGATTCTTTTGGGAGTTAGCAGTACAGTAACCATACCAGGAAGTACTTAATTTATTAAGCTACTGCTTTTCTTAATCTCAGTGGAGATATTTACTGATAAACAGCTACCTACGCAGCATGTTCATGTCGTTCCTAAATGAGCTTTTATCTCTCTCCCCTCACCACAAATCAGATTCTTCTGAGGAGTTCCCAGTACATTATCCTTTCCCCTGTGTAATTACCTTAACAAGCTCCAGCTGTTTTTATTCTCAGAAGGTTTACTCCCTGATATACAGCTGCCTACCCCCTTCGTAAGTGCAGGTCCTAAATGAGCTTTTTTCTCTGTTCCCTCACCACAATCCAGATTCTTTTGGGGAGTTACCAGTACAGTAACCATACCAGGAAGTACTTAATTTATTAAGCTACTGCTTTTCTTAATCTCAGTGGAGATATTTACTGATAAACAGCTACATAGGCAGCATGTTCATGTCGTTCCTAAATGAGCTTTTATCTCTCTCCCCTCACCACAAATCAGATTCTTCTGAGGAGTTCCCAGTACATTATCCTTTCCCCTGTGTAATTACCTTAACAAGCTCCAGCTGTTTTTATTCTCAGAAGGTTTACTCCCTGATATACAGCTGCCTACCCCCTTCGTAAGTGCAGGTCCTAAATGAGCTTTTTTCTCTGTTCCCTCACCACAATCCAGATTCTTTTGGGGAGTTAACAGTACAGTAACCATACCAGGAAGTACTTAATTTATTAAGCTACTGCTTTTCTTAATCTCAGTGGAGATTTTTACTGATAAACAGCTACCTACGCAGCATGTTCATGTCGTTCCTAAATGAGCTTTTATCTCTCTCCCCTCACCACAAATCAGATTCTTCTGAGGAGTTCCCAGTACATTATCCTTTCCCCTGTGTAATTACCTTAACAAGCTCCAGCTGTTTTTATTCTCAGAAGGTTTACTCCCTGATATACAGCTGCCTACCCCCTTCGTAAGTGCAGGTCTTAAATGAGCTTTTTTCTCTGTTCCCTCACCACAATCCAGATTCTTTTGGGGAGTTACCAGTACAGTAACCATACCAGGAAGTACTTAATTTATTAAGCTACAGCTTTTCTTAATCTCAGTGGAGATATTTACTGATAAACAGCTACCTACGCAGCATGTTCATGTCGTTCCTAAATGAGCTTTTATCTCTCTCCCCTCACCACAAATCAGATTCTTCTGAGGAGTTCCCAGTACATTATCCTTTCCCCTGTGTAATTACCTTAACAAGCTCCAGCTGTTTTTATTCTCAGAAGTTTACTCCCTGATATACAGCTGCCTACCCCATTCGTAAGTGCAGGTCCTAAATGAGCTTTTCTCTGTTCCCTCAACCACAATCCAGATTCTTTTGGGGAGTTGCCAGTACAGTCACCATACCAGGAAAGTACTTAATTTATTAAGCTACTGTTTTTCTTAATCCCAGTTGAGATATTTACTGATAAACATCTACCTACTCAGCATGTTCATGTCGTTCCTATATGAGCTTTTATCTTTCTCCCCTCACCACAAATCAGATTCTTCTGAGGAGTTCCCAGTACATTATCCTTTCCTCTGTGTAATTACCTTAGCAAGCTCCAGCTGTTTTTATTCTCAGAAGTTTTACTCCCTGATACACAGCTGCCTACCCCCTTCTTATGTGCAAGTCCTAAATGAGCTTTTTTCTCTGTTCCCTCACCACAATCCAGATTCTTTTGGGGAGTTACCAGTACAGTAACCATACCAGGAAGTACTTAATTTATTAAGCTACTGGCTTTTCTTAATCTCAGTGGAGATATTTACTGATAAACAGCTACCTACGCAGCATGTTCATGTCGTTCCTAAATGAGCTTTTATCTCTCTCCCCTCACCACAAATCAGATTCTTCTGAGGAGTTCCCAGTACATTATCCTTTCCCCTGTGTAATTACCTTAACAAGCTCCAGCTGTTTTTATTCTCAGAAGGTTTACTCCCTGATATACAGCTGCCTACCCCCTTCGTAAGTGCAGGTCCTAAATGAGCTTTTTTCTCTGTTCCCTCACCACAATCCAGATTCTTTTGGGGAGTTAGCAGTACAGTAACCATACCAGGAAGTACTTAATTTATTAAGCTACTGCTTTTCTTAATCTCAGTGGAGATATTTACTGATAAACAGCTACCTACGCAGCATGTTCATGTCGTTCCTAAATGAGCTTTTATCTCTCTCCCCTCACCACAAATCAGATTCTTCTGAGGAGTTCCCAGTACATTATCCTTTCCCCTGTGTAATTACCTTAACAAGCTCCAGCTGTTTTTATTCTCAGAAGGTTTACTCCCTGATATACAGCTGCCTACCCCCTTCGTAAGTGCAGGTCCTAAATGAGCTTTTTTCTCTGTTCCCTCACCACAATCCAGATTCTTTTGGGGAGTTACCAGTACAGTAACCATACCAGGAAGTACTTAATTTATTAAGCTACTGCTTTTCTTAATCTCAGTGGAGATATTTACTGATAAACAGCTACATAGGCAGCATGTTCATGTCGTTCCTAAATGTGCTTTTATCTCTCTCCCCTCACCAAAAATCAGATTCTTCTGAGGAGTTCCCAGTACATTATCCTTTCCCCTGTGTAATTACCTTAAAAAGTTCCAGCTGTTTTTATTCTCAGAAGGTTTACTCCCTGATATACAGCTGCCTACCCCCTTCGTAAGTGCAGGTCCTAAATGAGCTTTTTTCTCTGTTCCCTCACCACAATCCAGATTCTTTTGGGGAGTTAACAGTACAGTAACCATACCAGGAAGTACTTAATTTATTAAGCTACTGCTTTTCTTAATCTCAGTGGAGATATTTACTGATAAACAGCTACCTACGCAGCATGTTCATGTCGTTCCTAAATGAGCTTTTATCTCTCTCCCCTCACCACAAATCAGATTCTTCTGAGGAGTTCCCAGTACATTATCCTTTCCCCTGTGTAATTACCTTAACAAGCTCCAGCTGTTTTTATTCTCAGAAGGTTTACTCCCTGATATACAGCTGCCTACCCCCTTCGTAAGTGCAGGTCCTAAATGAGCTTTTTTCTCTGTTCCCTCACCACAATCCAGATTCTTTTGGGGAGTTACCAGTACAGTAACCATACCAGGAAGTACTTAATTTATTAAGCTACTGCTTTTCTTAATCTCAGTGGAGATATTTACTGATAAACAGCTACCTACGCAGCATGTTCATGTCGTTCCTAAATGAGCTTTTATCTCTCTCCCCTCACCACAAATCAGATTCTTCTGAGGAGTTCCCAGTACATTATCCTTTCCCCTGTGTAATTACCTTAACAAGCTCCAGCTGTTTTTATTCTCAGAAGGTTTACTCCCTGATATACAGCTGCCTACCCCTTCGTAAGTGCAGGTCCTAAATGAGCTTTTTCTCTGTTCCCTCACCACAATCCAGATTCTTTTGGGGAGTTACCAGTACAGTAACCATACCAGGAAGTACTTAATTTATTAAGCTACTGTTTTTCTTAATCTCAGTTGGAGATATTTACTGATAAACAGCTACCTACTCAGCATGTTCATGTCGTTCCTATATGAGCTTTTATCTTCTCCCCTCACCACAAATCAGATTCTTCTGAGGAGTTCCCAGTACATTATCCTTTCCCCTGTGTAATTACCTTAACAAGCTCCAGCTGTTTTTATTCTCAGAAGGTTTACTCCCTGATATACAGCTGCCTACCCCCTTCGTAGTGCAGGTCCTAAATGAGCTTTTTTCTCTGTTCCCTCACCACAATCCAGATTCTTTTGGGGAGTTACCAGTACAGTAACCATACCAGGAAGTACTTAATTTATTAAGCTACTGTTTTCTTAATCTCAGTGGAGATATTTACTGATAAACAGCTACCTACGCAGCATGTTCATGTCGTTCCTAAATGAGCTTTTATCTCTCTCCCCTCACCACAAATCAGATTCTTCTGAGGAGTTCCCAGTACATTATCCTTTCCCCTGTGTAATTACCTTAACAAGCTCCAGCTGTTTTTATTCTCAGAAGGTTTACTCCCTGATATACAGCTGCCTACCCCCTTCGTAAGTGCAGGTCCTAAATGAGCTTTTTTCTCTGTTCCCTCACCACAATCCAGATTCTTTTGGGAGTTACCAGTACAGTAACCATACCAGGAAGTACTTAATTTATTAAGCTACTGCTTTTCTTAATCTCAGTGGAGATATTTACTGATAAACAGCTACCTACGCAGCATGTTCATGTCGTTCCTAAATGAGCTTTTATCTCTCTCCCCTCACCACAAATCAGATTCTTCTGAGGAGTTCCCAGTACATTATCCTTTCCCTTGTGTAATTACCTTAACAAGCTCCAGCTGTTTTTATTCTCAGAAGGTTTACTCCCTGATATACAGCTGCCTACCCCCTTCGTAACTGCAGGTCCTTAAATGAGCTTTTTTCTCTGTTCCCTCACCACAATCCAGATTCTTTTGGGGAGTTACCAGTACAGTAACCATACCAGGAAGTACTTAATTTATTAAGCTACTGCTTTTCTTAATCTCAGTGGAGATATTTACTGATAAACAGCTACCTACGCAGCATGTTCATGTCGTTCCTAAATGAGCTTTTATCTCTCTCCCTCACCACAAATCAGATTCTTCTGAGGAGTTCCCAGTACATTATCCTTTCCCCTGTGTAATTACCTTAACAAGCTCCAGCTGTTTTTATTCTCAGAAGCTTTACTCCCTGATATACAGCTGCCTACCCCCTTCGTAAGTGCAGGTCCTAAATGAGATTTTTCTCTGTTCCCTCACCACAATCCAGATTCTTTTGGGGAGTTACCAGTACAGTAACCATACCAGGAAGTACTTAATTTATTAAGCTACTGCTTTTCTTAATCTCAGTGGAGATATTTACTGATAAACAGCTACCTACGCAGCATGCTCATGTCGTTCCTAAAGTGAGCTTTTATCTCTCTCCCCTCACCACAAATCAGATTCTTCTGAGGAGTTCCCAGTACATTATCCTTTCCCCTGTGTAATTACCTTAACAAGCTCCAGCTGTTTTTATTCTCAGAGGGTTTACTCCCTGATATACAGCTGCCTATCCCCTTCGTAATTGCAGGTCCTAAATGAGCTTTTCTATCTGTTCCCTCACCACAGTCCAGATTCTTTGGGGAGTTACCAGTACAGTAACCATACCAGGAAGTACTTAATTTATTAAGCTACTGCTTTTCTTAATCTCAGTGGAGATATTTACTGATAGACAGCTACATAGGCAGCATGTTCATGTAGTTCCTAAATGTGCTTTTATCTCTCTCCCCTCACCAAAAATCAGATTCTTCTGAGGAGTTCCCAGTACATTATCCTTTCCCCTGTGTAATTACCTTAAAAGCTCCAGCTGTTTTTATTCTCAGAAGCTGTACTCCCTGATATACAACTGCCTACCCCCTTCGTAAGTGCAGGTCCTAAATGAGCTTTTTTCTCTGTTCCCTCACCACAATCCAGATTCTTTTGGGGAGTTAACAGTACAGTAACCATACCAGGAAGTACTTAATTTATTAAGCTACTGCTTTTCTTAATCTCAGTGGAGATATTTACTGATAAACAGCTACCTACGCAGCATGTTCATGTCGTTCCTAAATGAGCTTTTATCTCTCTCCCCTCACCACAAATCAGATTCTTCTGAGGAGTTCCCAGTACATTATCCTTTCCCCTGTGTAATTACCTTAACAAGCTCCAGCTGTTTTTATTCTCAGAAGGTTTACTCCCTGATATACAGCTGCCTACCCCCTTCGTAAGTGCAGGTCCTAAATGAGCTTTTTTCTCTGTTCCCTCACCACAATCCAGATTCTTTTGGGAGTTACCAGTACAGTAACCATACCAGGAAGTACTTAATTTATTAAGCTACTGCTTTTCTTAATCTCAGTGGAGATATTTACTGATAAACAGCTACATAGGCAGCATGTTCATGTAGTTCCTAAATGTGCTTTTATCTCTCTCCCCTCACCAAAAATCAGATTCTTCTGAGGAGTTCCCAGTACATTATCCTTTCCCCTGTGTAATTACCTTAAAAAGTTCCAGCTGTTTTTATTCTCAGAAGGTTTACTCCCTGATATACAGCTGCCTACCCCCTTCGTAAGTGCAGGTCCTAAATGAGCTTTTTTCTCTGTTCCCTCACCACAATCCAGATTCTTTTGGGGAGTTAACAGTACAGTAACCATACCAGGAAGTACTTAATTTATTAAGCTACTGCTTTGCTTAATCTCAGTGGAGATATTTACTGATAAACAGCTACCTACGCAGCATGTTCATGTCGTTCATAAATAAGCTTTTATCTCTCTCCCCTCACCACAAATCAGATTCTTCTGAGGAGTTCCCAGTACATTATCCTTTCCCCTGTGTAATTACCTTAACAAGCTCCAGCTGTTTTTATTCTCAGAAGGTTTACTCCCTGATATACAGCTGCCTACCCCCTTCGTAAGTGCAGGTCCTAAATGAGCTTTTTTCTCTGTTCCCTCACCACAATCCAGATTCTTTTGGGGAGTTACCAGTACAGTAACCATACCAGGAAGTACTTAATTTATTAAGCTACTGCTTTTTTAAATCTCAGTGGAGATATTTACTGATAAACAGCTACCTACGCAGCATGTTCATGTCGTTCCTAAATGAGCTTTTATCTCTCTCCCCTCACCACAAATCAGATTCTTCTGAGGAGTTCCCAGTACATTATCCTTTCCCCTGTTTAATTACCTTAACAAGCTCCAGCTGTTTTTATTCTCAGAAGCTTTACTCCCTGATATACAGCTGCCTACCCCTTCGTAAGTGCAGGTCCTAAATGAGCTATTTTCTCTGTTCCCTCACCACAATCCAGATTATTTTGGGGAGTTGCCAGTACAGTCACCATACCAGAAAGTGCATAATTTATTAAGCTACTGCTTTTCTTAATCTCAGTGGAGATATTTACTGATAAACAGCTACCTACGCAGCATGTTCATGTCGTTCCTAAATGAGCTTTTATCTCTCTCCCCTCACCACAAATCAGATTCTTCTGAGGAGTTCCCAGTACATTATCCTTTCCCCTGTGTAATTACCTTAACAAGCTCCAGCTGTTTTTATTCTCAGAAGGTTTACTCCCTGATATACAGCTGCCTACCCCCTTCGTAAGTGCAGGTCCTAAATGAGCTTTTTTCTCTGTTCCCTCACCACAATCCAGATTCTTTTGGGGAGTTACCAGTACAGTAACCATACCAGGAAGTACTTAATTTATTAAGCTACTGCTTTTCTTAATCTCAGTGGAGATATTTACTGATAAACAGCTACTAGGCAGCATGTTCATGTCGTTCCTAAATGAGCTTTTATCTCTCTCCCCTCACCACAAATCAGATTCTTCTGAGGAGTTCCCAGTACATTATCCTTTCCCCTGTGTAATTACCTTAACAAGCTCCAGCTGTTTTTATTCTCAGAAGGTTTACTCCCTGATATACAGCTGCCTACCCCCTTCGTAAGTGCAGGTCCTAAATGAGCTTTTTTCTCTGTTCCCTCACCACAATCCAGATTCTTTTGGGGAGTTAACCAGTACAGTAACCATACCAGGAAGTACTTAATTTATTAAGCTACTGCTTTTCTTAATCTCAGTGGAGATATTTACTGATAAACAGCTACCTACGCAGCATGTTCATGTCGTTCCTAAATAAGCTTTTATCTCTCTCCCCTCACCACAAATCAGATTCTTCTGAGGAGTTCCCAGTACATTATCCTTTCCCCTGTGTAATTACCTTAACAAGCTCCAGCTGTTTTTATTCTCAGAAGGTTTACTCCCTGATATACAGCTGCCTACCCCCTTCGTAAGTGCAGGTCCTAAATGAGCTTTTTTCTCTGTTCCCTCACCACATCCAGATTCTTTTGGGGAGTTACCAGTACAGTAACCATACCAGGAAGTACTTAATTTATTAAGCTACTGCTTTTCTTAATCTCAGTGGAGATATTTACTGATAAACAGCTACCTACGCAGCATGTACATGTCGTTCCTAAATGAGCTTTTATCTCTCTCCCCTCACCACAAATCAGATTCTTCTGAGGAGTTCCCAGTACATTATCCTTTCCCCTGTTTAATTACCTTAACAAGCTCCAGCTGTTTTTATTCTCAGAAGCTTTACTCCCTGATATACAGCTGCCTACCCCTTCGTAAGTGCAGGTCCTAAATGAGCTTTTTTCTCTGTTCCCTCACCACAATCCAGATTCTTTTGGGGAGTTACCAGTACAGTAACCATACCAGGAAGTGCACTTAATTTATTAAGCTACTGCTTTTCTTAATCTCAGTGGAGATATTTACTGATAAACAGCTACCTACTCAGCATGTTCATGTCGTTCCTAAATGAGCTTTTATCTCTCTCCCCTCACCACAAATCAGATTCTTCTGAGGAGTTCCCAGTACATTATCCTTTCCCCTGTGTAATTACCTTAACAAGCTCCAGCTGTTTTTATTCTCAGAAGCTTTACTCCCTGATATACAGCTGCCTACCCCCTTCGTAAGTGCAGGTCCTAAATGAGCTTTTTTCTCTGTTCCCTCACCACAATCCAGATTCTTTGGGGAGTTACCAGTACAGTAACCATACCAGGAAGTACTTAATTTATTAAGCTACTGTTTTCTTAATCTCAGTGGAGATATTTACTGATAAACAGCTACCTACGCAGCATGTTCATGTCGTTCCTAAATGAGCTTTTATCTCTCTCCCCTCACCACAAATCAGATTCTTCTGAGGAGTTCCCAGTACATTATCCTTTCCCCTGTGTAATTACCTTAACAAGCTCCAGCTGTTTTTATTCTCAGAAGGTTTACTCCCTGATATACAGCTGCCTACCCCCTTCGTAAGTGCAGGTCCTAAATGAGCTTTTTTCTCTGTTCCCTCACCACAATCCAGATTCTTTTGGGGAGTTACCAGTACAGTAACCATACCAGGAAGTACTTAATTTATTAAGCTACTGCTTTTCTTAATCTCAGTGGAGATATTTACTGATAAACAGCTACCTACGCAGCATGTTCATGTCGTTCCTAAATGAGCTTTTATCTCTCTCCCCTCACCACAAATCAGATTCTTCTGAGGAGTTCCCAGTACATTATCCTTTCCCCTGTGTAATTACCTTAACAAGCTCCAGCTGTTTTTATTCTCAGAAGCTTTACTCCCTGATATACAGCTGCCTACCCCCTTCGTAAGTGCAGGTCCTAAATGAGCTTTTTTCTCTGTTCCCTCACCACAATCCAGATTCTTTTGGGGAGTTACCAGTACAGTAACCATACCAGGAAGTACTTAATTTATTAAGCTACTGCTTTTCTTAATCTCAGTGGAGATATTTACTGATAAACAGCTACATAGGCAGCATGTTCATGTAGTTCCTAAATGTGCTTTTATCTCTCTCCCCTCACCAAAAATCAGATTCTTCTGAGGAGTTCCCAGTACATTATCCTTTCCCCTGTGTAATTACCTTAAAAAGTTCCAGCTGTTTTTATTCTCAGAAGGTTTACTCCCTGATATACAGCTGCCTACCCCCTTCGTAAGTGCAGGTCCTAAATGAGCTTTTTTCTCTGTTCCCTCACCACAATCCAGATTCTTTTGGGGAGTTAACAGTACAGTAACCATACCAGGAAGTACTTAATTTATTAAGCTACTGCTTTGCTTAATCTCAGTGGAGATATTTACTGATAAACAGCTACCTACGCAGCATGTTCATGTCGTTCATAAATAAGCTTTTATCTCTCTCCCCTCACCACAAATCAGATTCTTCTGAGGAGTTCCCAGTACATTATCCTTTCCCCTGTGTAATTACCTTAACAAGCTCCAGCTGTTTTTATTCTCAGAAGGTTTACTCCCTGATATACAGCTGCCTACCCCCTTCGTAAGTGCAGGTCCTAAATGAGCTTTTTTCTCTGTTCCCTCACCACAATCCAGATTCTTTTGGGGAGTTACCAGTACAGTAACCATACCAGGAAGTACTTAATTTATTAAGCTACTGCTTTTTTAAATCTCAGTGGAGATATTTACTGATAAACAGCTACCTACGCAGCATGTTCATGTCGTTCCTAAATGAGCTTTTATCTCTCTCCCCTCACCACAAATCAGATTCTTCTGAGGAGTTCCCAGTACATTATCCTTTCCCCTGTTTAATTACCTTAACAAGCTCCAGCTGTTTTTATTCTCAGAAGCTTTACTCCCTGATATACAGCTGCCTACCCCCTTCGTAAGTGCAGGTCCTAAATGAGCTATTTTCTCTGTTCCCTCACCACAATCCAGATTATTTTGGGGAGTTGCCAGTACAGTCACCATACCAGAAAGTACATAATTTATTAAGCTACTGTTTTTCTTAATCTCAGTTGAGATATTTACTGATAAACATCTACCTACTCAGCATGTTCATGTCGTTCCTATATGAGCTTTTATCTCTCTCCCCTCACCACAAATCAGATTCTTCTGAGGAGTTCCCAGTACATTATCCTTTCCCCTGTGTAATTACCTTAACAAGCTCCAGCTGTTTTTATTCTCAGAAGGTTTACTCCCTGATATACAGCTGCCTACCCCCTTCGTAAGTGCAGGTCCTAAATGAGCTTTTTTCTCTGTTCCCTCACACAATCCAGATTCTTTTGGGGAGTTACCAGTACAGTAACCATACCAGGAAGTACTTAATTTATTAAGCTACTGCTTTTCTTAATCTCAGTGGAGATATTTACTGATAAACAGCTACCTACGCAGCATGTTCATGTCGTTCCTAAATGAGCTTTTATCTCTCTCCCCTCACCACAAATCAGATTCTTCTGAGGAGTTCCCAGTACATTATCCTTTCCCCTGTGTAATTACCTTAACAAGCTCCAGCTGTTTTTATTCTCAGAAGGTTTACTCCCTGATATACAGCTGCCTACCCCCTTCGTAAGTGCAGGTCCTAAATGAGCTTTTTTCTCTGTTCCCTCACCACAATCCAGATTCTTTTGGGGAGTTACCAGTACAGTAACCATACCAGGAAGTACTTAATTTATTAAGCTACTGCTTTTCTTAATCTCAGTGGAGATATTTACTGATAAACAGCTACCTACGCAGCATGTTCATGTCGTTCCTAAATGAGCTTTTATCTCTCTCCCCTCACCACAAATCAGATTCTTCTGAGGAGTTCCCAGTACATTATCCTTTCCCTTGTGTAATTACCTTAACAAGCTCCAGCTGTTTTTATTCTCAGAAGGTTTACTCCCTGATATACAGCTGCCTACCCCCTTCGTAAGTGCAGGTCCTAAATGAGCTTTTTTCTCTGTTCCCTCACCACAATCCAGATTCTTTTGGGGAGTTACCAGTACAGTAACCATACCAGGAAGTACTTAATTTATTAAGCTACTGCTTTTCTTAATCTCAGTGGAGATATTTACTGATAAACAGCTACCTACGCAGCATGTTCATGTCGTTCCTAAATGAGCTTTTATCTCTCTCCCCTCACCACAAATCAGATTCTTCTGAGGAGTTCCCAGTACATTATCCTTTCCCCTGTGTAATTACCTTAACAAGCTCCAGCTGTTTTTATTCTCAGAAGCTTTACTCCCTGATATACTGCTGCCTACCCCCTTCGTAAGTGCAGGTCCTAAATGAGCTTTTTTCTCTGTTCCCTCACCACAATCCAGATTCTTTTGGGGAGTTACCAGTACAGTAACCATACCAGGAAGTACTTAATTTATTAAGCTACTGCTTTTCTTAATCTCAGTGAGATATTTACTGATAAACAGCTACATACGCAGCATGTTCATGTCGTTCCTAAATGAGCTTTTATCTCTCTCCCCTCACCACAATCAGATTCTTCTGAGGAGTTCCCAGTACATTATCCTTTCCCCTGTGTAATTACCTTAACAAGCTCCAGCTGTTTTTATTCTCAGAAGTTTACTCCCTGATATACAGCTGCCTACCCCCTTCGTAAGTGCAGGTCCTAAATGAGCTTTTTTCTCTGTTCCCTCACCACAATCCAGATTCTTTTGGGGAGTTACCAGTACAGTAACCATACCAGGAAGTACTTAATTTATTAAGCTACTGCTTTTCTTAATCTCAGTGGAGATATTTACTGATAAACAGCTACCTACGCAGCATGTTCATGTCGTTCCTAAATGAGCTTTTATCTCTCTCCCCTCACCACAAATCAGATTCTTCTGAGGAGTTCCCAGTACATTATCCTTTCCCCTGTGTAATTACCTTAACAAGCTCCAGCTGTTTTTATTCTCAGAAGGTTTACTCCCTGATATACAGCTGCCTACCCCCTTCGTAAGTGCAGGTCCTAAATGAGCTTTTTTCTCTGTTCCCTCACCACAATCCAGATTCTTTTGGGGAGTTACCAGTACAGTAACCATACCAGGAAGTACTTAATTTATTAAGCTACTGCTTTTCTTAATCTCAGTGGAGATATTTACTGATAAACAGCTACCTACGCAGCATGTTCATGTCGTTCCTAAATGAGCTTTTATCTCTCTCCCCTCACCACAAATCAGATTCTTCTGAGGAGTTCCCAGTACATTATCCTTTCCCCTGTGTAATTACCTTAACAAGCTCCAGCTGTTTTTATTCTCAGAAGGTTTACTCCCTGATATACAGCTGCCTACCCCCTTCGTAAGTGCAGGTCCTAAATGAGCTTTTTTCTCTGTTCCCTCACCACAATCCAGATTCTTTTGGGGAGTTACCAGTACAGTAACCATACCAGGAAGTACTTAATTTATTAAGCTACTGCTTTTCTTAATCTCAGTGGAGATATTTACTGATAAACAGCTACCTACGCAGCATGTTCATGTCGTTCCTAAATGAGCTTTTATCTCTCTCCCCTCACCACAAATCAGATTCTTCTGAGGAGTTCCCAGTACATTATCCTTTCCCCTGTGTAATTACCTTAACAAGCTCCAGCTGTTTTTATTCTCAGAAGTTTACTCCCTGATATACAGCTGCCTACCCCCTTCGTAAGTGCAGGTCCTAAATGAGCTTTTTTCTCTGTTCCCTCACCACAATCCAGATTCTTTTGGGGAGTTACCAGTACAGTAACCATACCAGGAAGTACTTAATTTATTAAGCTACTGCTTTTCTTAATCTCAGGGAGATATTTACTGATAAACAGCTACATAGGCAGCATGTTCATGTAGTTCCTAAATGTGCTTTTATCTCTCTCCCCTCACCAAAAATCAGATTCTTCTGAGGAGTTCCCAGTACATTATCCTTTCCCCTGTGTAATTACCTTAACAAGCTCCAGCTGTTTTTATTCTCAGAAGTTTACTCCCTGATATACAGCTGCCTACCCCCTTCGTAAGTGCAGGTCCTAAATGAGCTTTTTTCTCTGTTCCCTCACCACAATCCAGATTCTTTTGGGGAGTTACCAGTACAGTAACCATACCAGGAAGTACTTAATTTATTAAGCTACTGCTTTTCTTAATCTCAGTGGAGATATTTACTGATAAACAGCTACTACGCAGCATGTTCATGTCGTTCCTAAATGAGCTTTTATCTCTCTCCCCTCACCACAAATCAGATTCTTCTGAGGAGTTCCCAGTACATTATCCTTTCCCCTGTGTAATTACCTTAACAAGCTCCAGCTGTTTTTATTCTCAGAAGTTTACTCCCTGATATACAGCTGCCTACCCCCTTCGTAAGTGCAGGTCCTAAATGAGCTTTTTCTCTGTTCCCTCACCACAATCCAGATTCTTTTGGGGAGTTACCAGTACAGTAACCATACCAGGAAGTACTTAATTTATTAAGCTACTGTTTTTCTTAATCTCAGTGGAGATATTTACTGATAAACAGCTACCTACGCAGCATGTTCATGTCGTTCCTATATGAGCTTTTATCTCTCTCCCCTCACCACAAATCAGATTCTTCTGAGGAGTTCCCAGTACATTATCCTTTCCCCTGTGTAATTACCTTAACAAGCTCCAGCTGTTTTTATTCTCAGAAGGTTTACTCCCTGATATACAGCTGCCTACCCCCTTCGTAAGTGCAGGTCCTAAATGAGCTTTTTTCTCTGTTCCCTCACCACAATCCAGATTCTTTTGGGGAGTTACCAGTACAGTAACCATACCAGGAAGTACTTAATTTATTAAGCTACTGCTTTTCTTAATCTCAGTGGAGATATTTACTGATAAACAGCTACCTACGCAGCATGTTCATGTCGTTCCTAAATGAGCTTTTATCTCTCTCCCCTCACCACAAATCAGATTCTTCTGAGGAGTTCCCAGTACATTATCCTTTCCCCTGTGTAATTACCTTAACAAGCTCCAGCTGTTTTTATTCTCAGAAGTTTACTCCCTGATATACAGCTGCCTACCCCCTTCGTAAGTGCAGGTCCTAAATGAGCTTTTTTCTCTGTTCCCTCACCACAATCCAGATTCTTTTGGGGAGTTACCAGTACAGTAACCATACCAGGAAGTACTTAATTTATTAAGCTACTGCTTTTCTTAATCTCAGTGGAGATATTTACTGATAAACAGCTACCTACGCAGCATGTTCATGTCGTTCCTAAATGAGCTTTTATCTCTCTCCCCTCACCACAAATCAGATTCTTCTGAGGAGTTCCCAGTACATTATCCTTTCCCCTGTGTAATTACCTTAACAAGCTCCAGCTGTTTTTATTCTCAGAAGTTTACTCCCTGATATACAGCTGCCTACCCCCTTCGTAAGTGCAGGTCCTAAATGAGCTTTTTTCTCTGTTCCCTCACCACAATCCAGATTCTTTTGGGGAGTTACCAGTACAGTAACCATACCAGGAAGTACTTAATTTATTAAGCTACTGCTTTTCTTAATCTCAGTGGAGATATTTACTGATAAACAGCTACCTACGCAGCATGTTCATGTCGTTCCTAATGAGCTTTTATCTCTCTCCCCTCACCACAAATCAGATTCTTCTGAGGAGTTCCCAGTACATTATCCTTTCCCCTGTGTAATTACCTTAACAAGCTCCAGCTGTTTTTATTCTCAGAAGGTTTACTCCCTGATATACAGCTGCCCCCCCTTCGTAATTGTAGGTCCTAAATGAGCTTTTTTCTCTGTTCCCTCACCACAATCCAGATTCTTTTGGGGAGTTACCAGTACAGTAACCATACCAGGAAGTACTTAATTTATTAAGCTACTGCTTTGCTTAATCTCAGTGGAGATATTTACTGATAAACAGCTACCTACGCAGCATGTTCATGTCGTTCCTAAATGAGCTTTTATCTCTCTCCCCTCACCACAAATCAGATTCTTCTGAGGAGTTCCCAGTACATTATCCTTTCCCCTGTTTAATTACCTTAACAAGCTCCAGCTGTTTTTATTCTCAGAAGGTTTACTCCCTGATATACAGCTGCCTACCCCCTTCGTAAGTGCAGGTCCTAAATGAGCTTTTTCTCTGTTCCCTCACCACAATCCAGATTCTTTTGGGGAGTTACCAGTACAGTCACCATACCAGAAAGTACATAATTTATTAAGCTACTGTTTTTCTTAATCTCAGTGGAGATATTTACTGATAAACAGCTACCGACTCAGCATGTTCATGTCGTTCCTAAATGAGCTTTTATCTCTCTCCCCTCACCACAAATCAGATTCTTCTGAGGAGTTCCCAGTACATTATCCTTTCCCCTGTGTAATTACCTTAACAAGCTCCAGCTGTTTTTATTCTCAGAAGGTTTACTCCCTGATATACAGCTGCCTACCCCCTTCGTATGTGCAAGTCCTAAATGAGCTTTTTTCTCTGTTCCCTCAACACAATCCAGATTCTTTTGGGGAGTTACCAGTACAGTAACCATACCAGGAAGTACTTAATTTATTAAGCTACTGTTTTCTTAATCTCAGTGGAGATATTTACTGATAAACAGCTACCTACTCAGCATGTTCATGTCGTTCCTAAATGAGCTTTTATCTCTCTCCCCTCACCACAAATCAGATTCTTCTGAGGAGTTCCCAGTACATTATCCTTTCCCCTGTGTAATTACCTTAACAAGCTCCAGCTGTTTTTATTCTCAGAAGGTTTACTCCCTGATATACAGCTGCCTACCCCCTTCGTAAGTGCAGGTCCTAAATGAGCTTTTTTCTCTGTTCCCTCACCACAATCCAGATTCTTTTGGGGAGTTACCAGTACAGTAACCATACCAGGAAGTACTTAATTTATTAAGCTACTGCTTTTCTTAATCTCAGTGTAGATATTTACTGATAAACAGCTACCTACGCAGCATGCTCATGTCGTTCCTAAGTGAGCTTTTATCTCTCTCCCCTCACCACAAATCAGATTCTTCTGAGGAGTTCCCAGTACATTATCCTTTCCCCTGTGTAATTACCTTAACAAGCTCCAGCTGTTTTTATTCTCAGAAGTTTACTCCCTGATATACAGCTGCCTCCCCTTCGTAAGTGCAGGTCCTAAATGAGCTTTTTTCTCTGTTCCCTCACCACAATCCAGATTCTTTTGGGGAGTTACCAGTACAGTAACCATACCAGGAAGTACTTAATTTATTAAGCTACTGCTTTTCTTAATCTCAGTGGAGATATTTACTGATAAACAGCTACCTACGCAGCATGTTCATGTCGTTCCTAAATGAGCTTTTATCTCTCTCCCCTCACCACAAATCAGATTCTTCTGAGGAGTTCCCAGTACATTATCCTTTCCCCTGTTTAATTACCTTAACAAGCTCCAGCTGTTTTTATTCTCAGAAGGTTTACTCCCTGATATACAGCTGCCTACCCCCTTCGTAAGTGCAGGTCCTAAATGAGCTATTTTCTCTGTTCCCTCACCACAATCCAGATTCTTTTGGGGAGTTACCAGTACAGTCACCATACCAGAAAGTACATAATTTATTAAGCTACTGTTTTTCTTAATCTCAGTGGAGATATTTACTGATAAACATCTACCTACTCAGCATGTTCATGTCGTTCCTAAATGAGCTTTTATCTCTCTCCCCTCACCACAAATCAGATTCTTCTGAGGAGTTCCCAGTACATTATCCTTTCCCCTGTGTAATTACCTTAACAAGCTCCAGCTGTTTTTATTCTCAGAAGGTTTACTCCCTGATATACAGCTGCCTACCCCCTTCGTATGTGCAAGTCCTAAATGAGCTTTTTTCTCTGTTCCCTCACACAATCCAGATTCTTTTGGGGAGTTACCAGTACAGTAACCATACCAGGAAGTACTTAATTTATTAAGCTACTGCTTTTCTTAATCTCAGTGTAGATATTTACTGATAAACAGCTACCTACGCAGCATGCTCATGTCGTTCCTAAGTGAGCTTTTATCTCTCTCCCCTCACCACAAATCAGATTCTTCTGAGGAGTTCCCAGTACATTATCCTTTCCCCTGTGTAATTACCTTAACAAGCTCCAGCTGTTTTTATTCTCAGAAGGTTTACTCCCTGATATACAGCTGCCTATCCCCTTCGTAATTGCAGGTCCTAAATGAGCTTTTTTCTCTGTTCCCTCACCACAATCCAGATTCTTTTGGGGAGTTACCAGTACAGTAACCATACCAGGAAGTACTTAATTTATTAAGCTACTGCTTTTCTTAATCTCAGTGGAGATATTTACTGATAAACAGCTACCTACGCAGCATGTTCATGTCGTTCCTAAATGAGCTTTTATCTCTCTCCCCTCACCACAAATCAGATTCTTCTGAGGAGTTCCCAGTACATTATCCTTTCCCCTGTGTAATTACCTTAACAAGCTCCAGCTGTTTTTATTCTCAGAAGGTTTACTCCCTGATATACAGCTGCCTACCCCCTTCGTAAGTGCAGGTCCTAAATGAGCTTTTTTCTCTGTTCCCTCACCACAATCCAGATTCTTTTGGGGAGTTACCAGTACAGTAACCATACCAGGAAGTACTTAATTTATTAAGCTACTGCTTTTCTTAATCTCAGTGGAGATATTTACTGATAAACAGCTACCTACGCAGCATGTTCATGTCGTTCCTAAATGAGCTTTTATCTCTCTCCCCTCACCACAAATCAGATTCTTCTGAGGAGTTCCCAGTACATTATCCTTTCCCCTGTGTAATTACCTTAACAAGCTCCAGCTGTTTTTATTCTCAGAAGGTTTACTCCCTGATATACAGCTGCCTACCCCCTTCGTAAGTGCAGGTCCTAAATGAGCTATTTTCTCTGTTCCCTCACCACAATCCAGATTCTTTTGGGGAGTTACCAGTACAGTCACCATACCAGAAAGTACATAATTTATTAAGCTACTGTTTTTCTTAATCTCAGTGGAGATATTAACTGATAAACATCTACCTACTCAGCATGTTCATGTCGTTCCTATATGAGCTTTTATCTTTCTCCCCTCACCACAAATCAGATTCTTCTGAGGAGTTCCCAGTCCATTATCCTTTCCCCTGTGTAATTACCTTAACAAGCTCCAGCTGTTTTTATTCTCAGAAGGTTTACTCCCTGATATACAGCTGCCTACCCCCTTCGTATGTGCAAGTCCTAAATGAGCTTTTTTCTCTGTTTCCTCAACACAATCCAGATTCTTTGGGGAGTTACCAGTACAGTAACCATACCAGGAAGTACTTAATTTATTAAGCTACTGCTATTCTTAATCTCAGTGTAGATATTTACTGATAAACAGCTACCTACGCAGCATGCTCATGTCGTTCCTAAGTGAGCTTTTATCTCTATCCCCTCACCACAAATCAGATTCTTCTGAGGAGTTCCCAGTACATTATCCTTTCCTCTGTGTAATTACCTTAACAAGCTCCAGCTGTTTTTATTCTCAGAGGGTTTACTCCCTGATATACAGCTGCCTATCCCCTTCGTAATTGCAGGTCCTAAATGAGCTTTTTTATCTGTTCCCTCACCACAATCCAGATTCTTTTGGGGAGTTACCAGTACAGTAACCATACCAGGAAGTACTTAATTTATTAAGCTACTGCTTTTCTTAATCTCAGTGGAGATATTTACTGATAAACAGCTACATAGGCAGCATGTTCATGTAGTTCCTAAATGTGCTTTTATCTCTCTCCCCTCACCAAAAATCAGATTCTTCTGAGGAGTTCCCAGTACATTATCCTTTCCCCTGTGTAATTACCTTAAAAAGTTCCAGCTGTTTTTATTCTCAGAAGCTTTACTCCCTGATATACAGCTGCCTACCCCCTTCGTAAGTGCAGGTCCTAAATGAGCTTTTTTCTCTGTTCCCTCACCACAATCCAGATTCTTTTGGGGAGTTAACAGTACAGTAACCATACCAGGAGGTACTTAATTTATTAAGCTACTGCTTTGCTTAATCTCAGTGGAGATATTTACTGATAAACAGCTACCTACGCAGCATGTTCATGTCGTTCCTAAATAAGCTTTTATCTCTCTCCCCTCACCACAAATCAGATTCTTCTGAGGAGTTCCCAGTACATTATCCTTTCCCCTGTGTAATTACCTTAACAAGCTCCAGCTGTTTTTATTCTCAGAAGGTTTACTCCCTGATATACAGCTGCCAACCCCCTTCGTAAGTGCAGGTCCTAAATGAGGTTTTTTCTCTGTTCCCTCACCACAATCCAGATTCTTTTGGGGAGTTACCAGTACAGTAACCATACCAGGAAGTACTTAATTTATTAAGCTACTGCTTTTTTAAATCTTAGTGGAGATATTTACTGATAAACAGCTACCTACGCAGCATGTTCATGTCGTTCCTAAATGAGCTTTTATCTCTCTCCCCTCACCACAAATCAGATTCTTCTGAGGAGTTCCAGTACATTATCCTTTCCCCTGTTTAATTACCTTAACAAGCTCCAGCTGTTTTTATTCTCAGAAGCTTTACTCCCTGATATACAGCTGCCTACCCCTTCGTAAGTGCAGGTCCTAAATGAGCTATTTTCTCTGTCCCCTTACCACAATCCAGATTATTTTGGGGAGTTGCCAGTACAGTCACCATACCAGAAAGTACATAATTTATTAAGCTAATGTTTTTCTTAATCTCAGTGGAGATATTTACTGATAAACATCTACCTACTCAGCATGTTCATGTCGTTCCTATATGAGCTTTTATCTTTCTCCCCTCACCACAAATCAGATTCTTCTGAGGAGTTCCCAGTACATTATCCTTTCCCCTGTGTAATTACCTTAGCAAGCTCCAGCTGTTTTTATTCTCAGAAGGTTTACTCCCTGATATACAGCTGCCTACCCCCTTCGTATGTGCAAGTCCTAAATGAGCTTTTTTCTCTGTTCCCTCAACACAATCCAGATTCTTTTGTGGAGTTACCAGTACAGTAACCATACCAGGAAGTACTTCATTTATTAAGCTACTGGTTTTCTTAATCTCAGTGGAGATATTTACTGATAAACAGCTACCTACTCAGCATGTTCATGTCGTTCCTAAATGAGCTTTTATCTCTCTCCCCTCACCACAAATCAGATTCTTCTGAGGAGTTCCCAGTACATTATCCTTTCCCCTGTGTAATTACCTTAACAAGCTCCAGCTGTTTTTATTCTCAGAAGGTTTACTCCCTGATATACAGCTGCCTACCCCCTTCGTAAGTGCAGGTCATAAATGAGCTTTTTTCTCTGTTCCCTCACCACAATCCAGATTCTTTTGGGGAGTTACCAGTACAGTAACCATACCAGGAAGTACTTAATTTATTAAGCTACTGCTTTTCTTAATCTCAGTGGAGATATTTACTGATAAACAGCTACCTACGCAGCATGTTCATGTCGTTCCTAAATGAGCTTTTATCTCTCTCCCCTCACCACAAATCAGATTCTTCTGAGGAGTTCCCAGTACATTATCTTTCCCCTGTTTAATTACCTTAACAAGCTCCAGCTGTTTTTATTCTCAGAAGGTTTACTCCCTGATATACAGCTGCCTACCCCCTTCGTAAGTGCAGGTCCTAAATGAGCTATTTTCTCTGTTCCCTCACCACAATCCAGATTCTTTTGGGGAGTTACCAGTACAGTCACCATACCAGAAAGTACATAATTTATTAAGCTACTGTTTTTCTTAATCTCAGTGGAGATATTTACTGATAAACATCTACCTACGCAGCATGTTCATGTCGTTCCTAATGAGCTTTTATCTCTCTCCCCTCACCACAAATCAGATTCTTCTGAGGAGTTCCCAGTACATTATCCTTTCCCCTGTGTAATTACCTTAACAAGCTCCAGCTGTTTTTATTCTCAGAAGCTGTACTCCCTGATATACAGCTGCCTACCCCCTTCGTAATGTGCAGGTCCTAAATGAGCTTTTTTCTCTGTTCCCTCACCACAATCCAGATTCTTTTGGGGAGTTACCAGTACAGTAACCATACCAGGAAGTACTTAATTTATTAAGCTACTGCTTTCTTAATCTCAGTGGAGATATTTACTGATAAACAGCTACCTACGCAGCATGTTCATGTCGTTCCTAAATGAGCTTTTATCTCTCTCCCTCACCACAAATCAGATTCTTCTGAGGAGTTCCCAGTACATTATCCTTTCCCCTGTGTAATTACCTTAACAAGCTCCAGCTGTTTTTATTCTCAGAAGGTTTACTCCCTGATATACAGCTGCCTACCCCCTTCGTAAGTGCAGGTCCTAAATGAGCTTTTTTCTCTGTTCCCTCACCACAATCCAGATTCTTTTGGGGAGTTACCAGTACAGTAACCATACCAGGTAAGTACTTAATTTATTAAGCTACTGCTTTTCTTAATCTCATGGAGATATTTACTGATAAACAGCTATACGCAGCATGTTCATGTCGTTCCTAAATGAGCTTTTATCTCTCTCCCCTCACCACAAATCAGATTCTTCTGAGGAGTTCCCAGTACATTATCCTTTCCCCTGTGTAATTACCTTAACAAGCTCCAGCTGTTTTTATTCTCAGAAGGTTTACTCCCTGATATACAGCTGCCTACCCCCTTCGTAAGTGCAGGTCCTAAATGAGCTTTTTCTCTGTTCCCTCACCACAATCCAGATTCTTTTGGGGAGTTACAGTACAGTAACCATACCAGGAAGTACTTAATTTATTAAGCTACTGCTTTTCTTAATCTCAGTGGAGATATTTACTGATAAACAGCTACCTACGCAGCATGTTCATGTCGTTCCTAAATGAGCTTTTATCTCTCTCCCCTCACCACAAATCAGATTCTTCTGAGGAGTTCCCAGTACATTATCCTTTCCCCTGTGTAATTACCTTAACAAGCTCCAGCTGTTTTTATTCTCAGAAGGTTTACTCCCTGATATACAGCTGCCTACCCCCTTCGTAAGTGCAGGTCCTAAATGAGCTTTTTTCTCTGTTCCCTCACCACAATCCAGATTCTTTTGGGAGTTACCAGTACAGTAACCATACCAGGAAGTACTTAATTTATTAAGCTACTGCTTTTCTTAATCTCAGTGGAGATATTTACTGATAAACAGCTACCTACGCAGCATGTTCATGTCGTTCCTAAATGAGCTTTTATCTCTCTCCCCTCACCACAAATCAGATTCTTCTGAGGAGTTCCCAGTACATTATCCTTTCCCCTGTGTAATTACCTTAACAAGCTCCAGCTGTTTTTATTCTCAGAAGGTTTACTCCCTGATATACAGCTGCCTACCCCCTTCGTAAGTGCAGGTCCTAAATGAGCTTTTTTCTCTGTTCCCTCACCACAATCCAGATTCTTTTGGGAGTTACCAGTACAGTAACCATACCAGGAAGTACTTAATTTATTAAGCTACTGCTTTTCTTAATCTCAGTGGAGATATTTACTGATAAACAGCTACCTACGCAGCATGTTCATGTCGTTCCTAAATGAGCTTTTATCTCTCTCCCCTCACCACAAATCAGATTCTTCTGAGGAGTTCCCAGTACATTATCCTTTCCCCTGTGTAATTACCTTAACAAGCTCCAGCTGTTTTTATTCTCAGAAGGTTTACTCCCTGATATACTGCTGCCTACCCCCTTCGTAAGTGCAGGTCCTAAATGAGCTTTTTTCTCTGTTCCCTCACCACAATCCAGATTCTTTTGGGGAGTTACCAGTACAGTAACCATACCAGGAAGTACTTAATTTATTAAGCTACTGCTTTTCTTAATCTCAGTGGAGATATTTACTGATAAACAGCTACCTACGCAGCATGTTCATGTCGTTCCTAAATGAGCTTTTATCTCTCTCCCCTCACCACAAATCAGATTCTTCTGAGGAGTTCCCAGTACATTATCCTTTCCCCTGTGTAATTACCTTAACAAGCTCCAGCTGTTTTTATTCTCAGAAGGTTTACTCCCTGATATACAGCTGCCTACCCCCTTCGTAAGTGCAGGTCCTAAATGAGCTTTTTTCTCTGTTCCCTCACCACAATCCAGATTCTTTTGGGGAGTTACCAGTACAGTAACATACCAGAAGTACTTAATTTATTAAGCTACTGCTTTTCTTAATCTCAGTGGAGATATTTACTGATAAACAGCTACCTACGCAGCATGTTCATGTCGTTCCTAAATGAGCTTTTATCTCTCTCCCCTCACCACAAATCAGATTCTTCTGAGGAGTTCCCAGTACATTATCCTTTCCCCTGTGTAATTACCTTAACAAGCTCCAGCTGTTTTTATTCTCAGAAGGTTTACTCCCTGATATACAGCTGCCTACCCCCTTCGTAAGTGCAGGTCCTAAATGAGCTTTTTCTCTGTTCCCTCACCACAATCCAGATTCTTTTGGGGAGTTACCAGTACAGTAACATACCAGGAAGTACTTAATTTATTAAGCTACTGCTTTTCTTAATCTCAGTGGAGATATTTACTGATAAACAGCTACCTACGCAGCATGTTCATGTCGTTCCTAAATGAGCTTTTATCTCTCTCCCCTCACCACAAATCAGATTCTTCTGAGGAGTTCCCAGTACATTATCCTTTCCCCTGTGTAATTACCTTAACAAGCTCCAGCTGTTTTTATTCTCAGAAGGTTTACTCCCTGATATACAGCTGCCTACCCCCTTCGTAAGTGCAGGTCCTACATGAGCTTTTTTCTCTGTTCCCTCACCACAATCCAGATTCTTTTGGAGAGTTACCAGTACAGTAACGATACCAGGAAGTACTTAATTTATTAAGCTACTGCTTTTCTTAATCTCAGTGGAGATATTTACTGATAAACAGCTACCTACGCAGCATGTTCATGTCGTTCCTAAATGAGCTTTTATCTCTCTCCCCACCACAAATCAGATTCTTCTGAGGAGTTCCCAGTACATTATCCTTTCCCCTGTGTAATTACCTTAACAAGCTCTAGCTGTTTTTATTCTCAGAAGGTTTACTCCCTGATATACTGCTGCCTACCCCCTTCGTAAGTGCAGGTCCTAAATGAGCTTTTTTCTCTGTTCCCTCACCACAATCCAGATTCTTTTGGGGAGTTACCAGTACAGTAACCATACCAGGAAGTACTTAATTTATTAAGCTACTGCTTTTCTTAATCTCAGTGGAGATATTTACTGATAAACAGCTACGTACGCAGCATGTTCATGTCGTTCCTAAATGAGCTTTTATCTCTCTCCCCTCACCACAAATCAGATTCTTCTGAGGAGTTCCCAGTACATTATCCTTTCCCCTGTGTAATTACCTTAACAAGCTCCAGCTGTTTTTATTCTCAGAAGGTTTAATCCCTGATAGACACCTGCCTACCCCCTTCGTAAGTGCAGGTCCTAAATGAGCTTTTTTCTCTGTTCCCTCACCACAATCCAGATTCTTTTGGGGAGTTACCAGTACAGTAACCATACCAGGAAGTACTTAATTTATTAAGCTACTGCTTTTCTTAATCTCAGTGGAGATATTTACTGATAAACAGCTACCTACGCAGCATGTTCATGTCGTTCCTAAATGAGCTTTTATCTCTCTCCCCTCACCACAAATCAGATTCTTCTGAGGAGTTCCCAGTACATTATCCTTTCCCCTGTGTAATTACCTTAACAAGCTCCAGCTGTTTTTATTCTCAGAAGGTTTACTCCCTGATATACAGCTGCCTACCCCCTTCGTAAGTGCAGGTCCTAAATGAGCTTTTTTCTCTGTTCCCTCACCACAATCCAGATTCTTTTGGGGAGTTACCAGTACAGTAACCATACCAGGAAGTACTTAATTTATTAAGCTACTGCTTTTCTTAATCTCAGTGGAGATATTTACTGATAAACAGCTACCTACGCAGCATGTTCATGTCGTTCCTAAATGAGCTTTTATCTCTCTCCCCTCACCACAAATCAGATTCTTCTGAGGAGTTCCCAGTACATTATCCTTTCCCCTGTGTAATTACCTTAACAAGCTCCAGCTGTTTTTATTCTCAGAAGGTTTACTCCCTGATATACAGCTGCCTACCCCCTTCGTAAGTGCAGGTCCTAAATGAGCTTTTTTCTCTGTTCCCTCACCACAATCCAGATTCTTTTGGGGAGTTACAGTACAGTAACCATACCAGGAAGTACTTAATTTATTAAGCTACTGTTTTTCTTAATCTCAGTGGAGATATTTACTGATAAACAGCTACCTACGCAGCATGTTCATGTCGTTCCTAAATGAGCTTTTATCTCTCTCCCCTCACCACAAATCAGATTCTTCTGAGGAGTTCCCAGTACATTATCCTTTCCCCTGT